>NC_084538.1:20351125-20621125 GCF_024500275.1 Phycodurus eques | reverse complement strand
CCAATCAAGTGTGGAAAACAACATTGATCATGTGGAGTCCGTTTTCATTGACGCATTCCTGAAAGTGTCTCTCTCCAACATTGCTCTGTTGATTTGGGTGACTTCCACGCCAATAGCTTCTCTCAACTCGCCCAATGTTACGGGGTCTATGCGCATTCGAACGCGGCTTGAGGTGTCCCCACCAAAAAATAATCACACATGAACAAATGTATGAAGAAACTGTTTTGCGCCTTTGCTCACTAGTCTGTTAGCTCGCGGGCTGGCGAATATAATAAACAGTTACCTTTCCCGTAAGTGTCTCTGTTGTGTGGGTCTACGTGTGACACAGCAAGGCTATTGAGTACTGGACGGAGTAAACACCGGTCCGCCGGCGTTCCACGGGCCCACTAGCGGCTAATGACACAGCCGTCCAACTTGCTGTGAGCTCGCTGTGTGAGCCGCGCTCACCACAATGAGAATTTAGCATGTGTGGAAAAAGTATTGTGCATTTTATTTTTCGAACAGTAAGTCGATATAGTAATTATCGTGATAGGCCGAGGCCCACGTGTCAAATGTTTAACAAGTTTTTATTTTTTGGTTTTGTTTTTTTGTGAGACCTTGTTCAACTGCTAACGTGTTGAGCAAACAACTTCTTGTGCATTCAATATCTCAGGTGGCTGGCAAGACGAGACCTGGCCTGATGGCTGGACAGCGGTCACCAGGGACGGAAAGCGCTCGGCTCAGTTTGAACACACCCTTCTGGTCACAGACACAGGCTGCGAGATCCTCACCCACCGCCTCGAAGACAACGGTCGGGCTCATTTTCTGAGCCAAATGTAGGCTGGACTGGAACACGCGCTCAGAGGACTGGACTAAACGGACGTAGTGACATCCAGCATGTCTGGATTTCATGTATATGTTCAAACGAGAATACTGATCCTGGAGCTCGGTGTCACCGTGTCTCATGTTCTTTCAATTAAATATCAGCCCTCAAATTAAATGGATGTACTTGAATGTGTCATATGTGGATTGATTTGATAGTGAAGTGTTTTTGTTTCTCTGAAGGAAATATTAAAATTTATGAAAAAGGGATTTGTTTCAGTCATCAGACTTAGCTAAATGGATAAGGACGAACGGGAGCTGGACGGGAGAGACATGAAGATTCATGAAATCGTCAGCAGGGGGCACAATATCTACTTATACTTCAAACGGGAGTTGATGTAGATTTTCAAATTTAAAGGAAAGGTTTTGGGTGTACTGAGAATGCTGAAAGGTTATTAGTTTTGGTGTCCTGTTATGCTGCAGCTCAAAATCCATTTTGAAAGTCAAATGGAGTTTTACAGTATGAAACTTTCTCCTGGTGAAAAAAATAACTGCATTTCCATCATTTTTTTACACCAGTGGACAATTCAGGCACGTGCATGGGATGGTGTGTGAAAACATTCATCTTTTTTAGTATTGAGTAGTTGAAACCCAGGAGGCTGCCTCACAGTTCTGAGGGCTGGGGTTCAATTCCCGGCCCCGCCTTTGTGGAGTTTGCATGTTCTCCCTGTGCCTGCGTGGGTTTTCTCCAGGCACTCCGGATTCCTCCCACATCCCAAAAACATGCATGGTAAGGTTAATTGAAGACTCTAAATTGCCCCAAGGTGTGAGTGCGAATGGTTGGTTGTCTGTGCCCTGCAATTGGCTGGCGACCAGTTCAGGGTGTACCTCACCTCTTGCCCGATAGCTGGGATAGGCTCCAGCACACCCGCGACCCTAGTGAGGAGAAGCGGCTCAGAAAATGGATGAAACCCAGGATAATGTCTATTAGTAAAGATACAATTCCAATGAAGTTGGGACGTTGTGTTTAACCTAAATAAAAAAGGAATGCAATGATTTGCAAATCATGTTCAACCTATATTTAATTGAATACACTAAAAAGACGATATTTAATGTTTTTAGAATCATTAACTTAGAATTTTATGGCTGCAACAGGTTCCAAAAAAGCTGGGACAGGGTTATGTTTACCACTGTTACATCACCTTTTCTTTTAACAACATTCAATAAACGTTTGGGAACTGAGGACACCTTGGAGGTGGAATTCTTTCCCATTCTTGCTTGATGTACAGCTTCAGCTGGAATTGGGGTTGCACAATAAATTAACAAGTTGTGATAGGCTGAGTTATCGTTATTCAAAGAGTGAGAGAGTTCCAGGGGTATGTGCCTGCGGACACATGCAAGTGACATGACACCGTTTTACATGCACAAAGACTCACGGAAGTGTCCTGTAATTGCTGTGCTCGCACCACGGAGGGGCGGGATCGGCCCAAGGGGTGCACCCGGCAGCAGCCCGGTGGACGGGCCACGTCCCACACCGAGAGACCCAGGGCGGTCCGTTGGCTCCACCGAGGCGCCCCGACAATTGGCCACCCGGTGGGGGCCGCAGTTGCCCCTCACGCTGTCCAGATGGGGCGAGGTTCAGCTCTTTGTGAACAAGTGCGTGAGAAAATTGTCTAACAGTCCAGATGGGGCGAGGTTCAGCTCTTTGTGAACAAGTGCGTGAGAAAATTGTCTAACAGTTTCAGGACAATGTTCCTCAGCATACAAAGAAACACTGGGGGGAACAAAAACATGACACATAACCAATTCCGACTGAAAGAAAGAAGGGAACCAAATACAAGGAAACTGACGACACGAGGGGGTACCACTAGGGACTGGACTGATGAGAACAAGTGGTGACAAAAATCTAATGGGCAAGACAAGACACCATGGGACACAGGAAACCATGAAACCAAACTAAATAAAAGCTAAGGTAAACAGACCATGCCACGACACACACCCCCAAAGGGATGGCTTCCAGAAATCCCCAAAGTCACCAGACATTTTCCACAACTGGGTAGGTGGAAGGTGCCCTGCAACATGGTTCCAGGTATGCCCATCAGAGCAAGTCTGGTGGCCACCCAAGGACGCCGGACGTGAGGTCCTTAACTGGGCTGTTCAGGTGGTCGGCCATGATGCAGAACCCAACAGAACTACGAGGGCCAGGCAAGAGGCCCGGTTTAGAAACGCGGAAAATACTTGTGCACCTCCGTTGACGAGATTTCCAAACGCGTCAGAATCGGAAAGAACTAAAATGAGTTGGGTTCCACTAATAACCTGTTATTCATGTGTACATCAAAGAATATTTTTTGAACTGTGATGCTGAGTGGTCGGCCTTTAGTCCGTTTCAGTGCCGGCACGGTAGACGACTTGGTTAGCACATCTGCCTCACGGTCCGGGGACTGGTTTCCTCCCACATCCCAAAAACATGCGTGGTAGGTTGATTGTGAAGACTCCATGCCCGTAGGTGTGAATGTGAGTGCCAATGGTTGTGTGCCCTGCGATTTGCTGGCGACCGGTTCAGGGTGTAACCCGCCTCCCCGCCCGAATATAGCTGGGATAGGCTCCAGCAGCCCGTGACCCTGGTGAGGATAAGCGGTAAAGAAAATGGATGGATTACACAACATCTCGGTGCAATGAATTACAGAACTGGATTACACAACATCTCGGTGCAATGAATTACAGAACACTTTGCACCCTATTTTTACAGCCCTGTTCAAGGGGGCTGTTCGGTCTCGGACTCTTAGAAGCCATAAAAAAAGTCATTTTGAGCACAAAGGTCTCTATATTAACTTCAGTAACAACTTGTCGACAGGAAAAACCAATTCACCCTTCGACACTTGCTTAACTGAGGCCTTGTGGTGCACGTTTGACATAGTTTTGTGAGATTTGACTTTTTACAGTTGCAACGTTGCAACGGTTCTTTGACCTTTGGACAGTTGTGTGAAAGGTACTTGGAAAATTTATTAAGTTACAGGCTATTGTAAATTATATGTAGCTAAGCTACTGTACACTGAAGCTACCCACCTGAGAAGTGTACATTATATGTAGCTAAGCTACTGTACACTGAAGCTACCCACCTGAGAAGTGTTAAATCGCTAAGCCACAATAAAAGGCCAATGCCCGCGAACCTCATGAGGATAAGCGGTTCAGTAGATGTAGATGAACTACATCAAGGCGACCAGTTGGGAGGAGCCTGATTGAAAATTATGTTTTATATAGTTGTGATTTTATTCTTGAGTATAGCATTTTTTTTCAATTCTGTGGATAATGCAGTGACATCCCTGTGTTAACTGAAGTGTGTACTAATATAGCTGATGTGGTCAGTCTTTTTTAAATTTGACCACTAAAGAGTTTTAAATTTATCAAATATCAAATTAACTTAACAATTTGCACAAATAATCATAATCGTATCATAACCCAAAGTCATTTTTTTTTACACATTAGTTTTACTGGCATGTTCGGCACGCAATGCATTGTGGGTTTATTCATACCGTAGTGCGCGGTCATAAATCGTCATACAATATGGACTGACTGACTTGCCTAGCTTAATACCTAGCTTAAATATTTACAAGGGGAAAAGAACTTCCTTCATGGACCACAATTTCGGCATTCAGCAATCAGTTTTAAGTTGTCTCGAGAAATGTACTCACTTTCACGCGATAGGTTGCCTTCATGGACCACAATCGGCATCCATCTATCAGTTAGTACTGTGTTGGCATGTCAACTCTGGACTAAGCTGCTGATTTAATGTGGCTTCAAGTCCACTAAAGTGACTTTTTTCTGTTCCTTTTGAAATCAAGTAATCACTAAAACATTTTTCTCACGTAAGTTACTTTAGAAAGCAAGTAATCGGTAAAGTGTGTTTTACACTTTTGAAATCAAGTAATCAGTAAAATCACTAAATTACTTTGAAGCTCAAGTAAATCAGTAAAGTAACTTAAATTGCTTTTCAAGGTAACTATTACAACACTGGTGCTATAGCAGTTTTGATTGCTGACTTGATCTTCTGGTGATAATTAACACAAAAAATAAAAAAATTAAAAAATAGATTGAAAACACAAAACCAACTCAACTTGTGAAAGGCTTAAACAAAGCAAATGAATGTTTGGGAGTGCCCCAGTCAAAGTCCAGACTTGTATCCGATTGAAATGCAGTGGCGTGACCTCAAAAAGGCCGTTTATGCTCGAAAACCCTCATTTTTTTCTGCATTCAAACATTTCTGCACGGAAGAGTGGGACAAAATATCTCCAGGGGTGTGAAAGACTCATGGCCAGTTTTCGAAAACTTTCTAGTTGTTGCTGCTGAGGATGGCCCAACAAGTTATTAGGTTTAGGGGGCAATTACTTTTTCCACACAGGGCCAGGTAACTGAATAGTTTTTTTCCTTAATAAATTAAATCATTTAAAAACAGCATTTTAAATTCACTTGGGCTATATTTGTTTGATTTGTACATTTGTTTGATGATCTTAAACATTAACGTGAGGAAACCATGCAAAAATACAATTTGAGAAGGGGCCAATACTTTTTCACGGCTATGTACTGTATGTATGTCATTTTTAATTTTTTTTCCCCCTCCATTTCGCTTGTCCCATTAGGGGTCGTCCAGTGCAGGATCCTTTTCCACAACTGCACTCATGTCTTCCCTCACTACATCAATGGAGTAAGCATATGTAATCAGTTGATTTCAAAATTGCATTCTTGGTGCTTCGTCAAATCTATTAAAGTGTGTGTGAATTGGCTAAATGCAGTGGCGTGCATGATGACATGATGGGAAACATTCGATAAACTAAATGGAAGACCTTGTGGCGTGTGTATAAAAACCAATGACGTTCACTTTGAAGAAAAATAAGAAGGCGTAGCGGAGACAAAGCCTTTGTGGACTGCTGCAAATTTAGAACTCGTCGTGTCGAGTGAGGGCTTTTCCAAACTCGGTGGCCTGGCTGCCCACAAACAGGTCGTACTTGTCCAGGATTTCAGCCTTGGTCAGGCGGCCATCCTAGAAAAAGCAGAGTTCACATAAATTTACTATGTAGAGAATGAATTTCTTTTTTCTTTTTAAATGCATTTCTTAGCAGCTCCTGTAGTCCAAAGCTGTTCACTAATAAAATGGCTTCAAAGAGGGTGGGTTAGTAAGCCGAATTAGGCCTGGTACACAAAAAGGGTTGTTTCTGTTCTGATTTTACCCCTTCCGACCAAGGTCGTCATATACCAGACTATTGTCTTATAAGATTATCCTATAGGTGCATCCTGAGATGTGTTAAGAATGGATTTGTCCCTATTTTGGATGCGAAATGGGTCCGGATGAAAATCCTAAAAATTGAACGCCTTCAACAATGGCCAGAAATCTTCATGTTTGTGAGGAAAGCTGACATCTCTCTGAGACATGGCGCTGTGTATTGTGACGTGTAACAAAACGCAACCAGTCAAGAAGCAACCTGACTCAGGAACAAGGAAGCGACCTTAGTAAAAACATACATCTTACCTGATATCTTTTTTTTGTTTTGTATATAAGTGGGTTCCCTACATGACAAGAAGTGCCGATATTTTTTATTTTTTAATGACATGGCCATTTTCTGGCCCCAGTGTAACCACTCAGGTAACATCGGCGCATACCTACAAATGGCTGCTTTTTGTGTGATTTGTTTCCAGGACCAGTGGTGAAACAGAAAACCTATGTGTGTGATGTTATTTGTTAAAATTATTGGAGCTCACCACAAACAATCTGACTACTGTTAAATGCCTGATTTTTTTTTATCTGTGTGGGGCATCTGTCAGAGAAAAAATCTTTTGAAATATCCTTATGTGCGTACCAAGGTTTAGATACGTTTTCAAACCCTCTGGTGACGAGGTCACCAGGGGGGGGGGGGGGATATCAGATTATATAAGATTTTGTGGAAAGAAATCAAGAGATTTTATTTTTTTATTTTAAGGCCATATTGCCCATCCCTAGCTAGTAATATTGCTGGAACAGAAGGGAGGTATGAGGCATGAGGGCTTACTTTGTTTGCATCAGCCTCGTTGACCAGGTGCTTGGCTTCGGTCATAGCGTGGTCATAGTCGCTGCGCGTGACCCAGGCTCGGGTCTCCTCCTTGTCCATCTTGCCGTCCTCGTTCTTGTCCCGGAGCGCGGTGAACTTCTCACTCTCCGTCTTCACCCACGAGGGCACCGTGCCCTCCTGGCTGTACGTGTCACCTGACAAGGTGAACAACAACATAATCCGGTTGTACTCATGTTTCCCTGGACTGACTCTCGTACGTGCCCTTAACAAGCTAATGGATCATTCATGCCCTCACTATTATCAGATTTTGAAACATTTCAGCTTTGTACAGTACCTAGGCAAGGCCGAATTTAAGAGTTGGCCACCTTCTGTGTACTAGTACATTGTGCTACATCATGCCAGGCAGCAAGCACTTAGGTCTACTAGAAGAGATGGAGTCATTGGATTGCGATAGTTGTATACTTTTAAACAACTGATATTTGAACACAGTATACAGCAATACTCAGGGATTTATTCTTTTTGACATGCAAAAAACTACAACTCCAATTCCAATGATGTTGGGATGTTGTGTTAAACAAATAAGAACAGAATACAATGATTTGCAAATCATGTTCAACCTATATTTAATTGAATACACTACAAACAAGATATTTAATGTTCAAACTGATTAACTTTGTTTTTAGCAAATAACCATTAATCAGAATTTTATGGCTGCAATACGTTCCCAAAAAGCTGGGACAGGTGGTAAAAAGACAAAGTTGAGGAATGCTCATTAAACACCTGTTTGGAACATCCCACAGGTGGACAGGCTAATTGGGAACAGGTGGGTGCCATGATTGGGTATAAAAGGAGCTTCCCTGAATTGCTCAGTCATTCACAAGCAAAGATGGGGCGAGGTTCACCTCTTTGTGGACAAGTGCGTGAGAAAATAGTTGAACAGTGTAAGGACAATATTCCTCAATGTACAATTGCAAGGAATTTAGGGATTTCATCATCTACAGTCGATAACATCAAAAGGTTCAGAGAATCTGGAGAAATCACTGCATGTCAGCGGCAAGGCCAAAAACCAACACTGAATGCCCGTGACCTTCGATCCCTCTGGCGGCACTGCATCAAAAAGCGACATCAACGTGGATATCACCACATGGGCTCAGGAACACTTCAGAAAACCAATGGCGCTACATCCGCAAAGCAAAAGCCATTTATCAACAAGACCCAGAAACACCGCCGGCTTCTCTGGGCCCAAAGTGGAAAAAGTGTTCTGTTGTCCGACGAGTCCACATTTCAAATTGCTTTTGGAAATTGTGGATGTCGTGTCCTCTGGGCCAAAGAGGAAAAGAACCATTGGACTGTTATGGATGCAAAGTTCAAAAGCCAGCATCTGTGATGGTATGGGGCTGTGTTAATGCCAATGTTATGGATAACTTACACATCTGTGTGAAGGCACCATTAATGCTGAAAGGAGCATACAGGTTTTGGTGAAACATAACATCTTTTTAATGGACGCCCCTGCTTATTTCAGCAAGACAATGCCAAACCACATTCTGGACGTGTTACAACAGTGTGGCTTTGTAGTAAAAGAGTACGGGTATTAGACTGGCCTGCCTGCAGTCCAGACCTGTCTCCCATTGAAAATGTGTGGCACATTATGAAGCGTAAAATACGACAACGGAGACCCCGGACTGTTGAACAGCTGAAGCTGTACATCAAACAAGAATGGGAAAGAGTTCCACCGACAAAGCTTCGACAATTAGTGTCCTCAGTTCCCAAACGTTTATTGAATGTTGTTAAAAGAAAAGGTGATGTAACACAGTGGTAAACATGACCCTGTCCCAGCTTTTCTGGAACGTGTTGCAGCCATAAAATACTAAGTCAATGATTATTTGCTAAAAACAATAAAGTTTATCAGTTTGAACATTAAATATCTTGTCTTTGTAGTGTATTCAATTAAATATAGGTTGAACATGATTTGCTAATCATTGTTTGCTGTTTTTATTCATGTTTAACACAATGTCCCAACTCCATGTAGTATTACTACAGCTTATTTGTGATGGTTGTATTCCTGTTTCATTATCAGATCTCTGACATGTATGTATGTGTGTGTGCAAAGATTTGTGGGGGTTTACTGTGAGACTTTTCAAATGTAAAATGCGCGTGCCTTGGCTCAGTCAAGATTGGAAAATATTGCATTACACCACGATGATGACCCTTCCACTGTACTCAAACACAAAGAAGCGCCTCTCTGCTATTTTTATACTCTTACCGTTTTCAGTGTTTACACAGAACAATAAGTGTACTCAATCTGTTTTCAGACCCCAATTTTATTAGATGAACTTACCAACGTACTCTTGCAGGTCGATTACACCATCTCCATTCATGTCCATGTCTTCCATTGTTTCCTACAAGGAAGAAAAGAGGGCAGGGCAATGTAAATTAACAGCGATTGTCACAGTGGTTTCATCTGTGTGGCGTTTATCACTCACAACCACCACAATATCATGCATGTGGTCAAAGTTCTCGGGGTGAATGAAGGCGGCCAACTCTTGTCTGTTAGCGTTCTGGTCCCCGTCCAAGTCGGCCAACTTGAACCTTCTCTTGTCGCGCAACATCATCTTTCTGTAGCTGAAACCATCATCATCGGAGTCTGGCTCATCTGCGGGCAAAGGCATGCGATTGAGCATGAGCGTCGGCTGCGGCACCAAGACGGACTTTTGAACTCCGGGGCAAGGCTCTTACCGACAAGGTCGCCGTACGACGCGTTCTTGTACTCCTCCCACGACACCACGTCGTCGCCATTGAGGTCGTACGTCTTCCACTGGTGATCAATGTTCTCGTAGATCCACCTCTTCTGCATGTCTTTGATCCACTTCCTCATCTCTTCCGTGGTCACAAAGCCGTCTTTGTCTTCATCGATGCGCTCCACCAGCATGCTGCCCGACAACACGAAAACAAATCGGGGAAGAGCAGATCTACGCTAAGGAGGAAATATTGGCATTCTTTTGGGAATTCCTGTTTAAAAATACGATTTATGAGTTGTGCTTAAAATGTAGTAAATCCTTACGAATTTCCTGACAAACGACGTTTCAAGGTTACTGACAGTAAGAATATGTGGTCACGCTGCAAAGCAGGCACTGTCGGAGGAGACCATTTTTATTTCGAGTGGAGACTGAAAGCCGCTGCAGCAAAGTGGAGACTGTGGCGCTAAGGTGCATTTTTGAGTCATTTCTCTTCAATGTTACAATGTTGCCACGAGGAATCAAAACTCCCCAAATCTTCCAGCAACTCACCCAAAAGGAATTTCCTTTCCTTATCTTGTACCAAAAATGGTCCCTAATTTAGGAGAGCAACCTTACTTACCCAAGTCGCTCCTTGCTTTCCTCGGGAGTGAGCTGGTCGAAGGTCTTGGCCTCCTCCTGGCCCAGAAAGGCCTCGTGGTCGTAATCGAAGTTCTCACGGTCGTTGTGCTCCCGGTTGCTGAGGGGCTCATCAGGGTTGAAGCGGTCCTTTATGGGCTTGCTGATGGCGTACACCATGCAGAGGGCACAGTACATTACAAACAGCTGCAGCTCCATCCTGCCAATGTAGACATTTCTTGAAGCAAAGGTCCAGAAGATCATAGTGTATTTATTGTGATGCATTATATATTCAAGTAGCGTGGTCGTCGTAACTTCATAATGCTCTCTAATTTGCTAAATAAAAGTAGAGCTGCATTTCAAAATAAGAGCAAATTTAAAAAAAAAGTGTACACGTTCAAATAGAGTGCTTAACTTCAGGAAAAAAATAAAGGCAAATTTCGACTTTACCCTTTTATGTTTAGCAACCCGACACAACAGTCTCATTTTGATTGAACACATCTCAACAATTGAATCGTTTTAGAGGTTGATTTTCCTCCTCTGTTATATTCAACGCCCCACTTTCTTTACTCTGTAATAGAATTGAGCTCGGGCTGGTCCTGCCACGATCGTCTCGTCACCTTTTTTCAGATTTTGAGTTGCTATGATGTTCAAAACTTTTTGTTTCATAATGGCACAAAGTGCTCCCCGGAAGTACGTACAAACAAAATGACTGGCTGTTCCACTTTCCACTCCCAACTTTTCTCCCTTTCTCTGTCTTTTCTATTTGTTTCTCTTTTTAAATAGTTTTCCTTACTCTGTAATATGGATCCCACTGGGTCTGAGATAAAGAAAGTAAAGTTTAACTTAACTTACGTTCACGCTGTAGTCCTTTTCTCTCTCCCCAACTCTCCGTGCTTCTCTGTATTGTCGACAGTTGATGATGGGGAGCCGGTGTTAATGCGAATATAATCACTGAGATGCTCTGCCTGGGAGTCTAAATAAACGTGTGAGTCACAAAGGTTAAAGGTAAAAGTGTTTGTGCGTTTGTATTCAAACGTTAATGTAATGTCATAAAGGGTCAGAAGACATCAGAACATCAAGGACACTAAAAAAAAATACCCTTTACAGCATATGTCCTAGTCTTACTTTATAAATTTACTGTAGATACAGTTCATTAACAGACAGTTTTCACTTTCGGGATTAAATTCTAAATTACTTTTATTGCACTAATTTACAACAGACATTATCTCAGGGTACTTTACATATGGAGCAGGTCAAGATTGAACCACGCGCCTCACACCTTCAGAGAACTGAAGCCTGCATGAGCAAGCATTCAGGAATTCAGATTTCGGTGTACGTTACAATGTCTTTGCTATATTATTCTCAAATAGCAAATGCACAAGAATGACACTAATAACTTCAAAAAAGGACAGGGTTGAGCCTATGTTTTTGCTATTAAAGACCATTTTCTAAAGTAAGGGAAAACAAATCTGCACCTTTATCTGCCTCTGCAACAACATATAATGGCTTTTTCTTTGTCCAGCCTCTACAAATTTTCATACAAATCACTGATGTATTTGATGGATCATTTTTGTGTAAGTAACCGTAATCGAAACATCCGCAATTTTTAACAGGATCCTTACCAAAAGGCAACACGTTCTTCTTTGATCTGGCCTTTCGACCTTTCTTGTAAAGCTTCATTTTGCAATTTTATTCCGGAACTAACAGCATCCATCCATCCATCCACTTTGTGAACCACTTTCCATCACTAGGGGAATCAAACCATAACTGCTCACTTTCCTGAGGTAAGAAACTAAAAGAAACACTTGTCTCCCAATACAAACCGTAAAGTTGTTCATGACAAAATGGCAACAATGGTGCCATTTGAGTACTGCAGTGCCTACATTAATTACACTTCATAAAAACCAGTTTATTTCTGTACGTTCTTCTTATTATGTTTTAATACAGTGTTGTTATTGCTTATTAAAAACGTACCAAAAAATAGTTTTGGGGGCTGAAACAGCTTAATGGCATATCGAAGGGGACAGTTTATTTGTTTGATATATGAGTAAATTGAGTTAGAAGCTAGGTCCTAGAACAAATTCAACTCATAAGTCAACGTACCACTGTAAAACCACAGATGGAGGGATCCTACTTCTAGGATAATGAGGCTGCAATGGATGCAGAGAGAGTAACAATGATCACATAATATGGTACTGTAGAATGATAGCTGAAAAAGCATGAAAGTCCATTTATAGAGATGAAGCACGGCAGGTAGATGCCTTTGTGAAAGTCGAGCCTCCTCAGGACCTGTGTAACGTCATTGTCCAAAACGACTTTTTTTTTTTTTTTTCCAACCATCCAAGGCTGATAAAATGGTACGAACTCAGCACCGTGATGGCAGGTGAGATGGCTGCTGTGCAGTATCCAGTCTTCCCAGTCGAGTATCCCAGTCTTGTGATCAGTGAGCAGGCTACTGAGTGACCAAGCACATAAACATACATGCTTCCGAGACTACTACTACTATTACATCGAGTGTTTTCCTCAAACCATCATGGTGGTGGGCCAGTCTTTTATGGTATTGGCTTGTATTTTTAAAGTCCCATCTTTTCATCAAATGCAAAAATATCAGGTGCTCGCGCATGATGTGGTCTAATGTCCTTTCATTCAGTGGGTCTGGTGTTGAGCTGCAATATCCTCTTCTTAATTATACTTTTGTCACCACACAGGCAGAAGTACCAATTGGGGCCATATCTCTGGTGAATGATAATAATTACCATGCAAACATTGATATAATTAAGTTGAGCAATCATTGACATCATAAGGCCGGCTCCTTTAACATGATGTCAAGAGTCGTCAGAGACAATATTGACACTGCTGTAGACGAGGAAAAACGATAAGCATTCATTCATTCATTTTCCACACCGCTCATCCTCACTATGGTGGCGGGCGTGCTGGAAACTATCCCAGCTGACTCATATGGTACAAAATAAAAACAGAACACCAAAAAGTCACGGACCTCTTTCATTTATTTTACTTCACACAGACTATATGGCATGATAAGATCATGTGACCATTTCAAAAATGTAAATAAACAGTAATCCCTTTGGAGTTGTGTGCTTTGTATAAAGTCCTTATTTACATTCATTAAATGCATATGGATCGAGTGTGCTGATTCAGCATGAAGTGATGTATTAAGACTTGACGTATCATTTAATTAAAAATACATTGACTATTTAGGACTTATTGAAACCTATATAATCAATTTATTGTGGATTAACACTCAGGACTGTCCGGATGCTGTGGAACAAAAAGACAAGATGAAAAACACGCTTGATGTAGAGTCATTAATTACTGCATAACAATGATTTAATAATTAGAGTGTAATTATACCTTTTGCCCTGCCTCAACAGTTCGATGGCTTCATTGATATGGTCCAAAGGCATGTTGTGAGTAATGAACTCATCCAGTTTAACTTTCTTGTCCATGTAGGCTACAACCATTTCAGCCACGCCATCCTTACCCTTAAAGCCTGATTCAGAAATGACGAAAAATATTACAGAGAAAAAGAGAATACATTGTATTGCATGAGCTGCCTTGAATGCTGAAGGTGTCTGTTCTTTTATGCCCTCATAATTGAATCAGTTAATCAAGTAAAACCAATTAGACAAGATGCAAAAACGCACGAAACATGACCACAGAAAGCTACTTGAACACAGAGGTCGAGACCACAGTATTGTTCCCCTCTTTAGCGGGGTACGCAAACTGTTAGTTTGATCGAATTTTAGCATTTTTTTCCCCCAACTTTCCAATCCACGTCAGCAAAGGCACAATTGTGTGTAACCTGTCATGATCCTGTGTTCTATTGTTGATATTGTATATTTTTCTACACTCTGGGCCTGCTGACATTCAGTATTTTTCCATTCACTGTCCATGGTGGATGGGCGGAGCCTCTGGCGCACATCTGCTTGGCAACATGATTAGTTAGGTTCTTCCATGTGAACAATAGCTCAATGTGCGGGGGTGAGTCGGCAACTTTTATTTTTATGCGATGGTTCGTTCCAATCGGGTTAAACCACGTTGTACAGTGTTGGACAGGCTTTAGGGTTAATGGCATTTTATATTACCGCCGCCACATTAATAAGTCACATACTTCTTCTACCATCCGGAAGCAGTAGAGTGTGTTCTACAGGGATACAGCAGCCAATCATAGTGCAGCGGTGCGTGTCCTGGAGCCAGTAATATTGGAGCAGGGCGTGTCCTTCCAGGAAAATGCGCTGGATTCCTAATAATGTAGGACGTTCCCTTTCCGGGTTGTCGCAATTGTAATTTGTTTCGTCTTTTATAAAAGTGTTTCTGCTTTTGTTAATGTGTTTTCTGAAATGAAAAAGTGTTTCGGTTTTTGTGAATTTGTTTTCTGAAATGTAAAAGGGTTTCACAATTTGTTATATGGATTTGCACTTCCAGGCCATCGTATTAAAGGGTCGAAAAAGCAGCAATTACTCATTGTCAGTTTGTGGTGATGAGGTCAGCGTTTGAGAAGTAACTCTGACATCGTAACATTTGCATGTTCTCCCTGTGCCTGCGTGGGTTTTCTCCGGGTACTCTGGTTTCCTCCCACATCCCAAAAACATGAGTGCTAGGTTGATTGAAGACTCAAAATTGCCCGTAGGTGTGAATGTGAGTGGGAATGGTTATTTGTTAATATGTGCCCTGCGATTGGCTGGCGACCAGTTTGGGGTGTACCACGCCTCTTGCCCAGAGTCAGCTGGGATAGGCGACAGCACACCCATGACCGTAGTGAGGACAAACACTATGGTAGATGAATCGATTAATACATTTATAACTTTCATATATGCAATTCAATGCCAATATGTGATACGTTAGAGGGGCATAAGTATTTCATTTATCAACTGGAGGTCACCATCCACACAGAAGCTCATCCCTATTAAAGGCAGGTGTGTTCTGCTTGAATGAAGTGAGCAACAGCTGATGTGGACGTGGTGTGAAAAGGTGATTTCCTGCCTTAAGCATCGGCACCATTCCCCACACTGACGGTCCTGGTGACGTAGTCAGCGAAAAGCATTATCGGAAACCAGAATTCATTGCGGCAATGTTTTTAACCACAATACTGTACTTGTAGAAATTCAAGCTAAATGTTGCTCTTTACTTGCATTTGTTCCTGTTGATATTGTTGTGAGTGTGTGCATTTGCTTTGCGTCAGGCTAAGGTTCGTATTTGTGAATTTATTTCATAAAATACTGACTATGGCTTGTGTTTTAGCAGTGGCTTTCTGATCTGGGATGTTCTTTGCATACTCAAGCAATTTGGTGACTGACCAAATGTATGAGTTGAGATTACTCAGTAAGGTTTAGTTTTCTGCTAAGAATTGAGCTCAAATAACCTTATGTGAGTCATTGCTGCCATATTAAAATGATACAGCCAATAAAGTTAACTGTATCAGAGATGTGCAGGTGAACAACTGCACGATTTTGACATAAAAAAAAAATTAATAAAAAATCTGCGATGCACTGAATCTGCAGTAAGTGAACCATGCGAGAGATTATTGGATAGGAAATGAACAAGTAAAGATGGCGTCATCTTCTTCCCCAATACAAATCCAGCCGAATCCCTCAGCTCGTTTACCTCCAAATATGGAGCCCTTCCATGTGCGTCCACCTATGAGGTCAGCAGGACGAGCAGAGAATTCTTCCTTGTCGGTCCAGCCAACAATCACGCTCACTCCCCAGCCTTGTATGCAGGACTCCAAGGCAGCACGCTCGACAGAAAAGGACAAACAGATTATTTTGCAAGACATTGAAAAAAGTCATTTGATCAAATTCTTGAATCAAATGTTCCTCACCATGAGTTTTACATTCCCCACACATTCCAGGGAGTAGTCAACTCCGCCATTAGTCATCTCAGATAGAACTTGGCTGATAGGTTTGTTGTGATCCTTTGGGTTAACAAAGTCAGTGGCTCCGAACTCCTTGGCTTTGTCAAACTTGTCTACGTTGATATCCACGGCGATAATTCTCTTGGCGCCAGCATATTTGCAGCCCATGACTGCAGCCAAGCCCACAGCTCCCAAGCCAAACACAGCGCACGTGGAGTCCGGTTCCACCTGAAAGAAAAAAAACAAAAACAAAAAAATTACGAATCATTAGCGATGGCCCGTTGAGACAAATTTATGTAGAATATTACAATTATTGAGACAGTTGATGAGTTGTCTTTTAGATAGTATGAATATATATATACTCTAAATATGACAAACATTTTCCTTCCATATCTATATTAAAAAATTACCAATTTTTTTGCAGAAGGTAGCTCAGCAGCTGGTAGTCGTTAGCACCTGCGTCTCACAGTTGAGAGTTTCTGGGTTGGGATGCATTTTATCTGCATTATATAATGCATTCTCTCTGACGAGGGAGATGGTGAGCTACACTTGATCTACTGAACTACTTTCTTCAAGATTCCTACCTCTCCAATGTGGTAGGTTTTTGAACTGCAACTGTAGTGGACCTGACTGAACAAAAAGTGCACTTTGACAAAAAAACCTAACTTGACATTAACTTGGATATCCAAAACTGAGAATAACGGATTTTCCCATTTGACATAACATTTTTTTGGTTTATTATTTTGAACCCAGGTTAAGCGTGTTGTGCGCTAGGAAGTCGTCTTAGATAGGCAGGGATTAGAAATACTTTTTTTCAATTGTTTAAAATCTATTTTCCATTCAACACTTTTGTGGCTCGAGTTGCTTATTGTGTGTGTTATTGATTAGTGGGTCAATTTAGAAATCTATTCCCCCCTAGAGACGAACCTAAAGAACTAGCCTATATATCTAGTGTGTATTAAAAATAAATAAAGAGTGATACCACTTGTATATAGCCAGAAAGGGTTACACTTACCTCACTAGCCTACATGCTAACTTGACTTGGCTAGGTAAACTTATTGTGTTAACATTTCATTTGTGTGTAAGGTTGCAACCAACAGATGGGAGAATCTCTTTGTTTTGCATCTTCTCAACTTGTTTCTTGCTAGTGTTGGATTGAACAGATTAATTTAGCCCAAAGGAATTGAGCCACATTGTCAGTCTGTGTGAATGACGCCTTATCTGACTTCATGTTGTTCCCCACAAATAAGTTGAAAATCCACAGCACTCGCCACTCTCATCCTGAAAGAGGGGACACTTCAGGGATGTGTCCCGAGTCCCCTCCTCCACTCCCTCTTTATACATGACTGCTCCCCCATGCACCCCATCAACACCATTGTCAAATTAGCTGTCGACGCCACCATTGTAGAACTGATCAAGGACAACGACGAGTCAGCCTGAATCAGCCTACAGGGAGGAGGTCCAGCAATGGCATGAAATCAACAACCTGGACCTGAATACAGCTAAAACAAAGGTGATCATCATGGACTTCAGGCAATCCAAGAACACTGAGCACACCATTCTTTAAATTACTCCACCAATCCACTTATATGATTATTTAAAGGTCGTAGCTATCGGCATAGTGTGAAAGTTAGAAGCAACTGCAAGCATTGCATTGAGTATCATCTGTGTTGTAGTCGCCCGCTATTGAGGTCTTCTGCTTATGTACTGTATTGATGGGTCATGTAGTATATTTTGTAAATGGCTTGCAAGGGATAAGAGCAATGCAGTTTTTTCCAACCACTTTTTTGCTCGCTCTTTTAGTTACACATCTGTTCTTTCTTTCACAAATGTCAATTTATGAAATTAAAATATAAAGACAATCAGATATTGTGTCTTTAATGACACAAACATGGAAGGGATTGTATCGTCACACCTGAGCATTATTGACTGCTGCTCCAAATCCTGTGCAGATCCCACAGCCAAGGAGACAGACTTTATCCAAAGGGGCAGCAGGGTCGATCTTGGCCAGAGCAATCTGGTTAACCACACTGTACTGTGAGAATGTACTGATTCCCATAAACTGCAGCAACTTCTTTCCCTTGCAGTTTAACTTGGAGACAGGTGCTTTGCTCACATTGTGAGGAACAACATCCCTAGACAAAATAGAAGTGCTGGTGTAAATATTCAGGATTACAGATTGAAGGATTACCTTTGGTCATAGAGAGGGTTTATGGTTGAACCAACAAACAACGGTTGAAACTGGTCTATTTAAGTCAGCCTTGTGCCTATTTCAAGAAGTAGTATATATTTAAATGACTTGTATTCATTCCAATAGTTGTTTCCGCAATATACAGTATTATATTTCACAAGATGCCCTGCGATTGGTTGGCGACCGGTTCAAGGTGTACCCCGCTTCCCGCCCGAAGATGGCTGGTATAGGCTCCAGAAGCCCGCGACCCTAATGAGGAGGTAAAGAAAATGGATAGATGGAAGATAGAAAGAACCCCTCATTTCATCCCTGATTTGACCTTCATCTTTTGGCAATGAGCACTGTGCAATCACTTCACATAACGAGTGGCACACTGCTAAATAGAGCATTTCCTCACCAATATCATTAATTGTCTTGTGCCCTGGTTGAGATGTTCTATTGAATGTTTGTTGCCAAATGAACACATTCTAAAATATATTACTTTCCGAGGTGCACACAACAATTTTGGACCGGTTCTCAAAGTAGCTTCTGAAGTTGTTGCTTGATGCTAATTTTTTTCATGACTCACCCACCTGATTGGATGAACTTAAAGACCCACAGCAGGGTACCGTACGATCAGCTAATTTGGCGCAGTTCTCTAGAGCAGCACTCGCTAACCTTGCACCTAACCTTGCACCACAAGTCGTTTGCGAAGGACACCACACTAGTACAGCCCCATCTAATTTCTAAATGGGTTTTAATTTAGCAAAGCTAAATTGAAAAAAAAAGGCTAAAAAATAAGATCAACAACAAATAACAAAGATATGATGTAATTTTTACAACATTCACAGTACAGATCTCAAAATTTAATTTTGTGGGGACACACAAAATTTCTGATATTCTATATATTACTATCCATTTATTTTCTGGACCGCTTATCCTCATTAGCTATCTTTGGGCAAGAGGCGGGGTACACCCTGAACTGGTTGCCAACCAATCGCAGGGCACATATAAACAAACAACCATTCACACTCACATTAACACCTACAGGCAATTTAGAGTCCTCAATCAACCTAGCATGCATATTTTTGGGATGTGGCAGGAAACCGGAGTACCCGGGGAAAACCCACGCAGGCATTTGAACCCGGGTCCTCAGAACTGTGAGGCATTCGTCCACCGTGCCGCCTCCTGGGTTTCAACTATTCAATACTAAAAAAGCTAAATGTTTCCACACATCATCCCATGCACGTGCTTGAATTGTCCACTGGTGTAGAAAATGATGGAAATGCAGTTTATTAGATTTTTTTCACAAGGAGAAAAAGGAAGGAAGAAGGAGTCGTCCACCGTGCCGCCTAAGTATTATATCAATATCCATCCATCTAATTTCTGAGCTGCTTATCCTCACAAGAGTCGCGGGAGTGCTGGAACCTATCCCAGCTATCATCGGGCAGGAGGCGGGGTACACCCCGAACCGGTTGCCAGCCAATCCCAGGGGACACAACCATACAACCATACATAATTTAGAGAAGCAGTTCTGCTGCGATATCTATATGAATTGGTAATAGACTGATTTTCATCTCAGTAACAAAAATCAACAAACACAGTGTTCTTAAACTACGTAATCGGAGAGGACTAATGCTCTGGAACTGGATGGGTTTGGTTTTAGCCCCACTGTGGATGTGGACAAAATGTAAAATGGCAACTTGTTGGGGAAATGGTCGTCTGCTTCCTGACTACTGTCGAGCTGTCCTTGAGCAAACCATTGACCCTCCCGCCAGCTCTTGAGGTGCATCACGGTTTGCACGCCCCTTTCACTCTGACATTATTCCTTGCCTGCCTGCCTGTGTGTGATACGGTTCTCTGTGTGGTATGAAACACCAATATAGAGCAAAGTGGAATTGAATTTCCACATAAGAGATTAGAATGGGTGTGATACATTAATAAATTAATTAAATTGGCTTCAGACCAATCAGTACCCTGTCTCTCTCCAAAAGTCAGCTGGGATAGGCCCAATCTTAACCACAACACTGATGGGGACAAGTGATATAGAAAATAGATGTATGGTTTTATGTATGGTATTATGATGCAACAAATGTGACATGCCATTTGGAAGCAATCAAATTAAATTGGTGAATACAGTTAAAGTGGAGTGTTCCATTCATTAACATGGGTTGAAAGCTGTAACATAAAGGACACTGCACAACCGGGCAGTTGTAATCTGTGGAGGTCATTAGGCAGAAAGGGGCAGGGGGGGGTGTTCTAAGATTGGAACTATTGTTGCATCGAGGGAAGTTATATTGTTACATGGTAAATATCACCAGTGATGTGATTAATATCCAGTTTTATAACGTGGCAGCATACTGTTGTTGCTTTCCCACACTCAGGACCAGGCTAAATTAGCACCCCATACAGCCCATCCCAAGACATGCACAGGGATAAAATGAGTGATCCCTCCCTAACCCCGCTTTCTTGTTAGGCTCAATCAGCTAAACTCGTGGAGAGCAGTTTTGGCTAGCACACACTCCAAAACAGAGAGAATTAGGAAAATAAGAACGAAGACAAAGAAGAAGACGACAAGTTAAAATCAGGACAGCCTTATCAAGTAAACATCATTAGAGAGTGGGACACCACAAGGTAGTGTCATTAGCCCTACTTTGTTTATGATTAATGATATTTCTGTAAAGGTTCCAGTTGAGATGAATGCGGAACTTGGTTGCGCACAACCCCAATTTATGATACAGCTCTTGTGTTTGGCCAGTAATTGTATTTGGTCCCACGGTGGATGACTGGTTAGAGCATCTGCCTCACAACTCTGAGGTCTGGGGTTCAATCCCTGGCCCCCTGTGTCGAGTTTGCATGGTGCACATCCCAAAAACATGCATGGTAGGTTAATTGAAGACTCTAAATTGCCCGTAGGTGTGAATGTGAGTGCGGATGGTTGTTTGTTTGTACGTGCCCTGCAATTGGCTGGCAACCAGTTCAGGGTGTACCCCACCTCCTGCCCGAAGATAGCCGGGATAGGCTCCAGCACTCCTGCGACCCTTGTGAGGAGAAGCGGCTCAGAAGATGGATTGATGGATACTGATTTTGTACCCATCCATTTTTTTATCCCAGCTGTCATCGGGCAGGAGGCGGAGTACATCCTGAACTGGTTGCCAGCCAATCGCAGGGCACCTAAAATCATTAACTTCCTAAAATGTATTTAGAATTTGCATTTAGGATATTTCAGGAGAAGAAGGTGGTTGGTTATGGAGCTCACCATGCGCTTTCACACTGGTTAGTCTTAGGACTCTTACAGAAGCGACACTCTCTACACTGGGAGATGATCAGGGGGATAACTTTGTCGCCTAAAAGACAAAAACAAGGCTTAATTTAAGGAAACATATAAACTTAACTTTAGTGTCTAATTCCTTCATGTTTTGGAATAAATGTGAGGTCGGAGATCCTCAGAAACTGACCTGGCTGAAATTCCGTGACTCCAGGGCCAACGCTCTCCACAATGCCTGCTCCCTCATGGCCGAGAACCATTGGGAAGATGTCTTTTTTGTCAGTCTCATCCAGGTAGAAGAGATCAGTACGACAGAGACCCGTTGCCACGATCTGCTCCAAAGAGAGTGACTTGTCAGTAAAAACACCCGCTTGAGCACTTGGTGGTATCGCATATTCATTTAATGTAGTCTATTACTTTTAGTCTATTACTTTTACTAAATAAACCGAGCGATAAAGCGCATCACAGTGGAAAGTGGCTAGCAATCTCTAGTTCAACATCTCTATGTGGATTGGCTTCCCTTCATATTACAACAGCATGCCTGTTATAGTAATTCGTAAAATAAATACTTTAGTATCAATAAATAGTGCCTAAAATGCTTTTAACCTGGATCCAAAGTAGCATAACCACAGCTAAGCTATGTATTGCATTAATATGAAACGTTATAAAAACATATTACTCATTGTTCATGATTGTGTTTAGTTTAAAATAGTGCATTTATTTTGGCTCAGGTGAAAGGTGGTGGCTTGTTCAGTTCTGTGATGGCTCTGACAAAAAAATTGCCACAACAGGCACCAATGGTGAGGGATGCCGTCAAGCTGAAGAAGGAGTCCTGTTGGGCCTTTTTGGCCTGTGGGACTCCTGAGGCAGCTGATGGGTACCGGCTGGCCAAGCGGAATGGAGCTTTGGTGGTCGCTGAGGCAAAAACTATGGGAGGAGTTCGGTGAGGAAAGACTTCCGGACGGCTTTGAGGAAATCTGGACCACCATCCGCCATCTTCGGAGGGGAAAGCAATGCACCATCAACACTGTGTATAGTGGGGATGGGGCGCTGCTGACCTCGGTAGGGAGAATACTTCGAAGACCTCCTCAATTCCTCCGACACACCTTCCCATGAGGGAGGAGAGTCTGTCTTCTCTGAGGCGGGCTCTCCTATCTCTGAGGTTGAGGTCACCGAGGTGGTTAAAAAGCTCCTCTGTGGCAAGGCCCCGGGGGTGGATGAGATTCGCCCAGAATTCCTAAAGGCTCTGGATGTTGTAGGGCTGTCCTGGTTGACACCCCTCTGCAACATCGTGTGGACATCGGGGACAGTGCCTCTGGATTGGCAGACTGGGGTGGTGGTCCCCCTTTTTAAGAAGGAAGACCGGAGGGTGTGTTCCAACTACAGGGGGATGACACTCCTTAGCCTCGCTGGTAAGGTCTATTCAGGGGTGCTGGAGAGGAGGGTCCGTCGGGAAGTCGAATCTCATATCCAGGAGGAGCAGTGGGGTTTTCGTCCTGACCGTGGAACAGTGGACGAGCTCTACACACTCGGCAGGGTCCTCGAGGGTGCATGGGGGTTCCCCCAACCAGTCTACATGTGTTTTGTGGACTTGGAAAAGGCGTTTGACCGTGTCCCTCGGGGAGTCCTGTGGGGCGTGCTTCGGGGGTACGGGGTACCGAACTCCCTGATACGGGCTGTTCGGTCCATGTACGACCGGAGGCAGAGTTTGGTCCGCATTTCCGGCAGTAATTTCCCGGTGAGGGTTGGACTCCGCCAAGTCTGCCCTGATTCTGTTCATAACTTTTATGGACAGAATTTCAAGGCGCAGCCGAGGCGTACAGGGGTTCCGGTTTGGTGGCCCAAGTATTGCATTTCTGCTTTTTGCAGATGATGTGGTTCTGTTGGCTTCATCAAGCCATGATCTCACTGGAGCAGTTTGCAGCCAAGTGTGAAGCGGCTGGATGAGAATCAGCAACTCCAAATCTGAGACCATGATCCTCAGTCGGAAAAGGGTGGCGTGCCCTCTCCGGGTCGGGGATGAGATCCTGCCCCAAGTGGAGGAGTTCAAGTACCTTGGGGTCTTGGTCACGAGTGAGGAAATAATGGAAGGGGAGAACGACAGGCGGACTTTGTATCGGTCCGTTGTGGTAAAGAAGGAGCTAAGCCGAAAGAACAAGATCCCGGATAGAAGTGGCCGAAATGAGTTTCCTCCGCAGGGTGTCCGGGCTCTCCCTTATAGATAGGGTGAGAAGCTCGGTCATCCGGGAGGTTCTCAGAGTAGAGCCGCTGCTCCTCCACATCGAGAGGAGCCAGATGAGGTGACTGGAGCATCTGATTCGGATGCCTCCCGGACGCCTCCCTGGCGAGGTGTTTAGCCTGGCCCTTCATGTTTTCTTTAAAGAATTGTACCCATCTTACAAATTCTGCCTGGGTCATCAAACATATGAGCAAAACTGTGAATTTTCTCATTTACGAAATAAAAGTAGGGCTGTGAATTTCAAAATAAGAGGATGTAAATAAAAAGAATCATGTGTTCAAATAAAGTGCTTAACTTCAGAATAATTATTTGAAAAAACTAACAAAATACAGATAGTACTTCATGTTTTCATCAAATGGGTAGAAGCAAAATCATGCATTGTACATAGGTAGAAGGCTTTTCTAGAATTTTTAGGTCAACCTTCGGGGTGCCTATTATACATGGGAGCACATTATTCACGAGAAACTACGGTAATTATTCTTTCTCCAGTTCCTTGGACTCTTTTTTTTGGGTTATTCTCTGTGAAGCTGGCATACCTAATCGTGGATGTTGGAACATTCATTGACAAAAGACCTTTAGCACCTCACCAGGCAAGTTATGTTTTTGTTGGTGTATAAAATATACTGAAAGGTTAAGCCCCTAAATACATTTCTGATCTGCCCCAATGATATGAACCATTTATTTTGCAGAGCTTCCAGATCCTCTGGGACAGCTGTCCTTTCCGTAATGTGAGTTAGAACTGAACACGGGGAGGCAGCGTTCATTCGAGAACAAACTCCCCAAAAAACAGAATCTCTAATTCTAAATTCTTTTAAATAAGACTGAAGACCTTTCTTTTTACTGATGCCTTATAGTAGACGAAATTTAAGATCACTGCATTGTAACTTTTATTGAACTGTCTTAACAATTTTTTGAAATATGAATTGAATTTAACTTTCATCTTATCTCCTTCAATAACCTTTTGCTTTTTAAAAATGAATAGACTTTTGAAGCTTTGGATTTTTTGTGTTTGCTTAAATTATCACATTTCACATTTTGTCTTGAGGCATTTTATGCCATGTGTAAAGTACAAATATTGTACAAATGCTTTTCCTTGCCTTGCTTATTCCTATTTATATCTTATATAACTGAGGCCTGGGTACAACCTGCCTTTCACTCAAAATCAGCTGCAAAAGGTTCCAGCTCACCTGTGAACCCGAACAGAATCAGAAGTAGAACATTTTTCGAAAGTTTTATTTCGTTCTGTTTGAGTCTCTGTAGCATACCCCTAATCCCATATTTTCAAATTGTTGAGTCCTGTCTTTTTTACATTATTGTTTTACATTATCCTCCGTGTACCGCACACTATGATTTGAGTAACTAAGCCGGGCTTGTTGTACTACAATGTAGTGGAAACAGCTATTTGCAAAAAGCACTGAAACAATGAACAGTTGGACAAGTGCTTTGAGAAGGTTATGGGTTATTAGCTTAGTTGGTAAAAGTGCATATTTGGTCCATCCTGAAATTTCACCTGAAACCCGAAAACCTGGAACTTTTTGTGTGTAGTGTATGTTATGATTTGTTGTGCAACAAACACAAAGAAAATGGAAGCCCCTTTTTCTCACCTTGACGCGGACCTCGTTGGCCTGCGGCGGTTCGACGTCAATCTCTTCAATTGTCAAAGGCTTGTTTGGTTCCCAGGCCACTGCTGCCTTACACCTGATCACCTTGAGAACAAATGAAAAAAGAAAAAACGCACAACATTCTCAGGAAATAGGAAATATAATAATTGAGGTCTAAAATTGGTCCTGCATTGAATTTACTGTGAAATGAAGTCAAAACGGTGGCATGATGGCGGCACGGTGGACGACTGGTTAGAGCGTCAGCCTCACAGTTCTGAGGACCCGGGTTCAATCCCCGGCCCCGCCTGTGAGGAGTTTGCATGTTCTCCCCGTGCCTGCGTGGGTTTTCTCCGGGCACTCCGGTTTCCTCCCACATCCCAAAAACATGCATTAATTGGAGACTCTAAATTGCCCGTAGGTGTGAATGTGAGTGCGAATGGTTGTTTGTTTCTATGTGCCCTGCGATTGGCTGGCAACCAGTTCAGGGTGTACCCCGCCTCCTGCCCGATGACAGCTGGGATAGGCTCCAGCACCCCGCGATCCTAGTGAGGAGAAGCGGCTCAGAAAATGGATGGATGGATGGTGGCATGGTAGCCGACTGGTGAGCACATCTGCTTCACAGTTCTGAGTTCACAGGCCTCGCCTGTGTGAAGTTTGCATGTTCTCCACATGCCTGCGTAGGTTTTCTCTGGGTACTCCTGTTTCCTCTAGCATCCCAAAAACCTGCATGGTAGGTTAATTGAAGATTCTAAATTGCCCGTAGGTGCGAATGTGAGTGCGAATGGTCGTTTGTTCGTATTTGCCCTGCAATTGGCTGGCGACCAGTTCAGAGTATCAACTGGGATAGTCTCCAGCACTCCCGCGACCTTTGTGAGGATATGGAATATGGCGGTAAGCAATATGGATTAATGGATGAAGTCAAAACTGATACAAAGGTCATGTAGGTAAACATTGACCTACACGAGGAACACAGTGTGGTTGCAACACTATGAGTGATCATAGGCAGTGTGTGTCCTGAACAACATAGAACCAGTTTAATTTTAGATTAATATGTATGTGATGGTGTTTAATCCAACCAGAATAAAAACCACATGACTCAGAGATACAAAAGGTTGGGTGCGAGTCATTTTCCCCTCCACTTCACTTATTTGAAAATTTAAAAAGAAAAACATTACCTTTGTAGTCGAGATTAAAATGAGGATTCTTCAATATTGCATTACAAACACAGTATGAACTAATTTTAATGCCTCAAAAGTCGTAGGATTTAAAGCCCACCAACATTTATTATTTTTTTAATAATAGTTTCGAAGCAGTGTTGGGGAATAACTAAATACAATTGGTTACAAAATTGGTTATAAAATGTATCTAATTGTACTCCATTACATTACTGGTAAAAAATGTAAAATTAAATTACTGTTGCTTTTGGAAATTTCCTTGATTACAATTTTAGTTACATTTGAAAAATAGCATCAAAAACTTTTTTTTCCCCCTATCTCTCCCTCCTTCTAAAACCGATGCTTGTGATTGGCTCTCTCTGCTCATTCTCTGATTGGTTGCCTGCATGTAGCAGACCCAATCCTCACTACTTGTGAAAACACACGTGTTTGTTATGTTGACAGCGCTGGCTCGGGGGCAGAGAGGTTGGCGGAGATCTTCACAAGTGACGGAGATAAGCTTAAGAAATTCGAATGACCTGATTTCAGGCCTCTCAGCAGAAAAACGTCTGGAACTCAGGAATGCGTGGATGATTTTGATTCATATTGCATATGTTTACTGAGGCACCCTAGAGCCAATATAACATCCCAAATACAAGAAAAAGTTGGTTTGGTATAACATAGGATATTTAAGCATACGGGAGAATATGCCCCTTAATGGTGACTTGCTTTTCAGCAGTTTTGTGCCATCTTTAAATAGTAATTTTTATTCACGAGAGCCCTTTCCACTGGAGTAAAAAAACTAACAATACGCGCTTATTTTGTTATTTGCTTCAAACCCTTTGTTGTTGACGACTGTATCTTTTACACTTCTTTCATCTTTTATTTTGTGCATGAAATATATTAAGATACTGTGATGTACATTGGCGCAATAAAAATAACAAACAGTCATATGTGCATATTTTTCCATATTTAAAACTGAATTTTTGTCATACATCTGGTTAGGACGAGTTCACTGCTGTGGGTGTCAGGATTCTGTTAAACATATATACTGTACAAGTACTTAGTCTGGTGTTTTGCTTGTCTACATTTAACATTAATTTAGCAGTTACCATGGCTTGTCCGTCTTCTTCTCTGTGGCCACCTGGTCATAGTGACAAAAAAAATTGCGGCCCCCTCCGTCATTTAAGTTGCCAATCCCTTCTCTAGGCTCTAATACTGTTATATTCAAAACTAAATTTCATTTTCATATAAGACAAAAAAAAAATCTGAACTGAAATAAAATGTGGTTTCCATTTTGACATAAAATACATTTTTTAAGAAAAAGTAAACATGACCCCTGTCATGAATCCAAAACAAATATATCAGGAGGAGGATAAGAACAATTTTATTTCTAAATATAAATATAAAGAACCACAATAAAGAAGGACATATATACTAAGGCTTAACGTTTTGAATGTGAGAAAGAATAATCAAATAAATATTAGCAAGTGAACACAAACTTGGGTTAAATAATAAGAATAATCTAATGAGCACATTGACAAGTACCACTTGTCAATGTGCTCATAGGTAGCCTGCCGGCCACCTACTTGTGTCCCCCAGTCTCTTAAGGCCTTTTCACACTGCACTGACCGTAGCACAGTGCAGTGCTCCGCCAACCAACCCATCCATCGTGTACAGTATGTGCTGCCGCAGCGTAACAACACAACGCAATGCCGCAAAAGCCAGGCACGAGCTTTGCACCATGAAATGAAGTTTGTATGTTTTGGTTGGGTCAACATGTGTATGCCAGAAACTGTCGCCATGGCAGCAATACGCAAACAGCCTGTTACTGAGTCACACAGAGTTCAATGCTGTGAGTATCAGGATTCTGTTAAAAATATATACTGTTCCACCCAAGTACTTCTGCTGTTTTGCTAGTCTACATTTCACATTAGGCTTCTGATTTCAAAACTGGTTATTCATCAATGTGTTGTGTACAGTGTATGCAATTATATGATGTAATCTTTCATTTATATGGGTTCACAGTCGTAACGGCCCTCCAAGGAAATAAGTACGATGTGGCCCGTGACAACAATGAGTTTGACACGCCTGGTCTACTGCGTCTCCAGCATATACCGCATACACCGCTTATACCACGCACCCCAATGGCAAATGTAGCAAAATACTGTATATCAGGGATGTGTCACACTCATTTTTACCGTGGGTTACATTATTGATATGGTTTCCCTCAGAGGGCCTACATGACTGAAAGCATATAAATGTTTAATCGCCTTATCATAGTATTATACAGGGTGATAGAAAAGTAACTCACTGTTATAAAAATATATATATTTATATTATTTTAGGCGGCACGGTGGATGACTGGTTAGAGCGTCTGCCTCACGGTTCTGAGGACTGGGGTTCAAGCCCCGGCCACACCTGTGTGGAGTTTTCATGTTCTCCCCGTGAATGCGTGGGTTTTCTCCGGGCACTCCGGTTTCCTCCCACATCCCAAAAACATGCATGGTAGGTTAATTGAAGACTGTAATTTGCCCGTAGGTGTGAATGTGAGTGCGAATGGTTGTTTGTTTATATGTGCCCTGCGATTGGCTGGTAACCAGTTCAGGGTGTACCCCGCCTCCTGCCCGATGATAGCTGGGATGGGCTCCAGCACTCCCGCGACCCTTGTGAGGATAAGCGGCTCAGAAAATGGATGGATGGATGGATGTACTGTTGATGGTTGAGCTGGATGGATACAATTATATGATGGTTAGTTTGCTTGTTTGTCTTGAAAAGAGAAACAACTATAAAATTAATGGTCAGTTTTTTTGTTTTTTTTTTAAATATTGCTGCCGTATTGTTCTCCAATTTCGGAATGGCCATCAAAAATTCAGTAACACGTTAAGAATTGTTGTGTGTAACAGGCTTTAGGCAATCAAGACACATCCACAGTGAAAACAAGGGCACCTACCTTTTACACAATGCAAACTACCTTCGTAAACAAATTAGCAACTGGTGACTTGAAGGCAGATATGACCGTTTCAAAGGTCGAAACAGAGCAAGAGGAAATGGGTGAAAATGAACAAAAACAAAGTACAGACAAGGTTCTTTAAGGTTAAATGACAAGTAGAGACAAGGTTCTTTTAGGTTAAATGACGTTTGTGACTGTCTTTTACATACAATAACACCTGCAGTATATAATCTGACTGTATACTGGTATCATGGTTCCCTCCTGTGTTTCAACAGATAAAATGTTAATACATCATAGATCTCCCATAGTACTGTTGAATAATTATCCAGGAATTGTTGAACCACAGGATCCAGTTTTGCATAATATTCATTCGCGTGAGTGCATACACAAGGAATATTCAAGGCTATACCACTTACCTTACCAGCTGTGGCCATGTTCAGTGAAGGGAGGAACTGACAGAAGACAGCTGCAGCTGCTGGACAAGCTGGAGCCTTGATCATGGCCGACTTATGCAAGAGCTTCATGTTACAATGGGCGGAGCTTCAGGCTCTGAAATAAAGTTGAGCGAATGTAGTTTAAATCACAAAGATCACAACATTGGTTCTTTTAACCCACGTAACCTTCATATTTAATTGACCAGAAAGATGAAAAAGTATGTATCAGTTAATTTGTTTGTTAATTGACTACTTAAATAGCCCTAAATATACTGTATTTCTTGTGTGTTTTATACAGTTAAAACAGCCTGGGGTCAAGTTGACTCCTAAGAACACGTACAGAACACTGAAAATACATATTAATTTTGTCCATTTTATGTTCACGTCCATTCACCTCCTGTGGCCCAATGGTTAAGATCATCGCCTGCCACCGTGGGGGACCTAGGTTCAAGATCCCAACTGGACCATCTGCCAAACTCCCCCGGACTCACGGCTGTGGTGTCCTTGCGCAAGATACTGACAGCCTGAAATGCACCCCGGGCGCTTCAGCTACCTGCTGCCCCAGTGTGTTCCACTAACACGTGTATGTGTTCATATATTCATATGTGTATGTGTGTATTTGATGGGTTAAATGCAAAGAACAAATTTTATGAGCATGCAGGCATGTTCATGACTATGAAAGATGATTCTTCTTCTTCTTCTTCAGTTGGCCGCAATGCTGCTGTGTAGCCTCCCTGTCAAATATCGAAATGGAATTTTCTTTTCCTTTTCACAGCATTTGTGGGTTTGCCAATTTAGGCCTGTCACAATAATTACTATAGCGACTTATCGTTCGCTAAATAAAATTGACATGGTAGTTTTTTCGATAACTTGTTACAATGGATATTGAATCTCAACACAAAGACTACAAAAGACTGGCCTGCCTTGCCTGTCTAAATCCACTCAGCAAGACCTCCAGCATTGCTTGGATCGGGGCCGGAGGCCGGCAGGATGTCTGTCTTTGCTCACCAGGACACTTAAAACAACAAGAATGACTGATGACTGTTCACCACTGAACAATTCCCCTTTTGATCTGCCTCAAAATGCTCTCTCAGCAGATTGATAGATGCCAGAGCCCCAACTCTCAGGATGAGTGTGCACCCCTCATCGATGGAACACAGACATCCCCCACTGGTGACCGAAAACACTGTAAGATGGAGGCCTTCTCACCTTATATTATATGTGTCGAGAATGAACAATGAAATTAAGGAAATCCCACATCTGCATGAACCGGTACAGGCCTGCGTGAGTACCCTGAATGTGCGTCTTGATTTCTATGTCATTAATGTGTTTATTCTGCAGGTTTAATGATGAGTCTGTTCGTGAGGACTGTACAACAGTGTTTTAAGCCAAAAGTATGAAATAGCACTGTGCTGAACAATATTGTTTGATGTGCCAGATTTAAAATGGAAACAAGATTGTTCAGTATACTTAATCTCTGCTTGAGACAGTTTCAAAGATTGACTGTGAATGTGAGTGCGAATGTTTTTTTTTTTTTTTTTTATATGTGCCCTGCGATTGGCTGGCGATCAGTTCAGGGTGTACCCTGCCTTGAGCCAAAAGAGAGCCGGGATAGGCTCCAGCATGTCCACGACCCTAGTGAGGATAAGCGGAACGGAAGATGAATGAATGAATGAATGAGTCTTAAAACAATGTCATGGGTCACGTGGGCAAATAATCTTAACACAAAGGCCAAGAATGTCTCCCAATCTCATAATAGCTGAACTAGTTACATAGTCAAATTTACGGTTTATTAAAAGTCTTAATTAATGACACAATTTACACTCAATAGCGTGGCTGCTCACCAAATTTTCCTCCGTGCACCGTTGGCCTGTCCATGAGAATCCGGTGTACTTCTACTAACTAACTACTTCGACTATCTAACTAACTACTGAACTAGTTCCGCATTAAGCAAATCAGGTCAAATCACTTCCAGCTCATTTGGGACATTGAGGAACTAGGAAAGGCCTGGCCAGCGAGCTGTCCGTGTCCAAAACACGTGACTGGCGGCTATTCGACTATAAGCTATAACCGTCATTACGCGGTTGACATGTCAACTAGTCGACTAATTTGTTCAGTGGCAGAGCTTTGATGTGAAAATGGTGGGGGTGGGGTCAAAAAAATTTCGTGCCCCAACTCCGCGACGATTTTTTTTCCACAATTCCCCCCCTAACACCACCCCACCTGCCGTGCCCCTTCAAATCTAATCCGCCCAATTGCACATCCTTCCTCAAGTTTCCTGCGCTTCTTGATGTGTTGTCGGCTGTCTGCTCTCCTGTCTGAATCGAGACTGTAGATTTGGGCACAAAGTCATTTATTGCTTTGTAAATATGTCAATCTTTATAATTTCAGTGCCTTAAATATTTATTATGTGTTATTGTTTAGAGTCTAATTTACGTGATTTGGGCATATGTGACGTTCACACAGATCCTGCTCGACTGCCATTTGGCGATCGTGGTTAAAACCCGCCACCAGAAGTCATGCAATTTTGAGTTTCAAAGTAAGAGCGATAACAGGAAGCAGTGATTGCTGCTTGATGTTGCTGACTATCTAATCAAGGAAAAACCGACGTAAAGGAGAAAATGTCACAAATTTTATATTTGCAAGTATTTTGATGAGTGCCCTATAAATGTTTTTTCTATTAAATTTGGGTAGCTTTTGTAGGATTGTTATTCGAGTGGTCCAATTTATGTGATTTGTGCATGGGTGGTAATGTCACAGTGGCTGGAAGAGTAAATTAAGCTTGCGATGCAGTTGGTGGAAGATAGTGTGTACAGGATTATACATTTGTTCGGCTGTGTGTTTTAATGAGAAGTGAATACAGCGACACACAAGTACATGTATAAGTGCCCTGTTAACAAAAGCCAGTACCTGTGTTTTACACAACCTTAAGTAGTGTAAGATGCTGTGTGGAAATCGCTAAGTTAGCGGCCTAATAAATAATGATTGTAAAAAAATAATAAAATAAAAACGTGCTGTCACACAATGTCCCCTTAACGTTTCTGCCTGCCTCCTCGTCCCTGCTTTTACCTCAAGTAGACTTGACTATTGTAATGGTCTTCTGACTAGACTCCCCCAAAAGAGCATTAAACAGCTGCATCTCATTCAGAACACTGCAGCTCAGGTTTTGACCAGAACAAAGAGATCAGAGCATATAATGCCACACTGGTTCCTAGTCAGCTATAGAATCGACTTTAATTTTCTGCTACTGGTCTATAAATCACTAAATGGTTTAGGTCCTGAATACATAATGGAATATAAACCTAGTAGGGCTTTGAGATCTACAGACTCAGGTCAAATAGTTGAGCAGAGAGTCCAAGGCCAACACGGTGAAGCAGCATTTCGCTCTTATGCTGCACACAAATGGAATAAGTGGCCAACAGAAGTAAAGTCATCCCAGAGTGTCCAGGTGAAAAAGTCCAGGTTAAAAAGTATTCTTTTTTTCTCATGCTTATGATTGTGCATGTCCCATTTTTAAATTATCTTTCTTGCAATGTGACTATACATTTTTAGTAATCTTAGTCTTTTTGGTTTTAAATGCTTTTAAGTTATTTTACTTTTCTGTACTGTTTTTAAAAATATATATATTATTATAATTTTTTATATTTATTTTATTTTTTGCTCTTTATTTTAAAACCATATTTTCAAGGCAGGACACAGCTCTCAAAAGGGTCATCATCGACAAATGCAGCTTTAGCGCTCTCTAGTGGCCACCTATATCAACAAGCCAAAATTTAAATTGCCTTGACACTTTCTGCACGATTTGATGAAAAACAACACTAATCATTTATCTATGTGATCCGTTCATGTCCTGTTCATTACTTTCAGGATCATAAGTAATGAGAGTGCAAATTGAGTCATGATGATACACTTTAAATCATAATTATAATTTAACCTTTATCTAGGTAGGCAATTGAGAACAGATTCTCTTTCACAACAAGGACCTGGGTGCAGAGCAGACAATACAATTAAACAAGGTATAATAAAAGTACATACAAATAAAGAAGTACTAAAAAAAACTGTACAATGTGACGTACACTAAACGAAACAGCATATATATACAAAACACTAAACTACTTCCACCACTACTACTACTAATAAATAAGCAGATAAACTCTTTTCCAATCAAAATACACCATACAGTGCCATGAAAAAGTATTTGTCCCCCTCTCAAATTATTTTCTTTTCTTTTTTTTTTTGCATAGTTTCTCCACTTAAATGTTTAGGATCATCAAACAAATGTCAATATCAGACAAAGATAAGTAAGTAATAAGTCAACATAAAATGCAAACATTTTTAATTGGTGAAAATTAAGGGGGGAAAAACGAATAAAACCTACCTGACCCTGTTTGTAAAGTAATCGCCGTCCTTGTTAAACAATGAATAACATCTAAACACATTTTTTTTTAAAGCTAAGTTCATTTTTAAAAGCCAGGCCCAATCCTGATTACCTCCAGACATGTTCAATCAAAACATCACTGAAAGAGAACCTGTCTGACAAACTGAAGTCAGCCAAAACAGCACAAAAAGCTGCAACAAAATGCCATGGTATAAAGAATTTCAAGAACAAATATCAGATATAAAGTAATTATCAACACTCTCCGCCCAGCAAAAAGAAAAAAACAAAAATGGGTCTGATTTAGAAAATACTGCCATTTAGGCCTGATAATAATAATAATTATAATAGTAATAAAGATCAAGTTACAACCATCCCATAATTTTTTTTGGACACAATCCAATGCAAGAGCCAGGGGGCTCTTGCATTGGATTGTGTACCTAACACTGTTGCCGGTTACCTTGAAAAAGTAACTTAGTTACTTTACTGATTCCTTGATTTCAAAAGTAACTAAGTTAGAAAAAAAGTAACTTTTTAGTTACTTTCAGCAGCTGCCAAGTGGCAGGAATATCATTTATCCACAGTACAAAAAAAATCATTAGCTGAACCGTGCCCATTACTTGGTAATGCACGCCACACAAGTTACAGAACAACATGAACCAATAACTTACATATTAGTGAAATTGAAGCCACATTAAATCAGCAACTTAGTGCAGACTTGACATGCCTACAGAGTACAGGAAGTAACTAAACAACCATACCATTCTCAATACACTTCTTTAAAGACTCTTAACTGATAGATAGATAGAGAAGAAGAATAACCTTTTATTGTCCTGAAGATGCATGCATACGAAAATTGTTCTCTGCATTTAACCCATCACAGTGAACACATACACATATTAGTGGAGCACACTGGAGCACACTGGAGCAGCGGCAGCTGAAGCACCCGGGGAGCATTTTGGGGTATCAGTGGCTTGCTCAAGGACTCCACAGCCGTGAGTCCGGGGGATGTTGGCACATGGTCCAGTCGGGGTCTTGAACCTAGGTCCCCACAGTGGCAGGTGATGATCTGAACCATTGGGCCACGGCTGCTTGCTTAGATAGATTAGACAGCAACAACAGCAGTTTAAAAAAAAACAAAAAAAAAACAAGATGTAGAAATACTGAAAAAGCATGATCATCAATCATTTTTTAAACAAATAAGTTATAGCCTGCAGACTAAAACATGCTTTTTACAGCCAGGTAGAAAACTGAGTAATGTCCTGAGTCTACCCTCTTTCCCACAACTTCATCATTTGGCTCATCAACTTTATTCCTCCTATAGTTCCCACAGCTCTGCACATCACCCTTGTTCTTAAAGATGAGCACCAGCACACTTTTCCTCCATTCCTCAGGCATCTTCTCACCTGCTAGAATTCTGTTGAACAAGCTGGTCAAAAACTCCAGAGCAACTTCTCCTAGATGCTTCAATATCGCCACAGGAATGTCATCAGGACCAACAGACTTTCCATTTTTCATTCTCTTTAATGCCTTTCTAACTTCCCCCTTACTAATCATTGCCACTTCCTGGTCCACCACACTTGCATCTCCTACTCTCCCATCTCTCTCATTTTCCTCATTCATCAACTCTTCAAAGTATTCTTTCCATCTATCCAGCACACTGCTGGCACAGTCAACACATTTCTATTTCTATCCTTAATTACCTTAACCTGCTGCACATCCTTCCCATCTCTTTCCCTCTGTTTGGCTAACCTGTATAGATCCTTTTCTTCTTATTTTGTGTCCAACCTGGCATACATGTCATCATATGCCTCTTGTTTGTCCGTTGCCACCTTTACATTTGCCTTACGTTGCATCTCAATATATTCCTTTCTCCTCGGTCCTCTCAGTGTCACACTTCTTCTTAGCTAACCTCTTTCCTTGTATGATTTTCTGTACTTTGAGCGTCCACCACCAAGTCTCCTACTCCCCTTTCCTGCCAGAAGATATACCAAGTACTTTCCTGCCTGTCTCTCTAAACACCTTGGCTGTAGTGGTCCAGTCTTCTGGAAGTTCCTCCTGTCCACCGAGAGCCTGTCTCACCTCTTCCTGAAAAGCCACACAACACTCTTCCTTTCTCAGCTTCCACCACATGGTTCTCTGCTCTGCCTTTGTCTTCCTCATCTTACACACCACCATCCTATGCTGTCTAGCCACACTCTCCCCTACCACTACCTTACAGTCGGTAACCTCCTTCAGATTACATCGTCTGCACAAGATGTAATCCACTTGCGTGCTTCTACCTCCGCTCTTGTAGGTCACCCTATGTTCCTGCCTCTTTGTAAAAAAAGTTATCACTCCAGCCATTTCTATCCTCTTGGCAAAGTCTACCACCATCTGTTTCCTCCAAGATCCTTTCCAGGATGCCAAACTTACCCATCACTTCTTCACCACCCCTGTTTCCTTTACCAACATGTCCATTACAATCTGCACCACCTGCAGGTTGACGGCTTCGGTGGCGGATGTTGTTAACCTGGTCCACGCCTGATCCAGTATGGAATTCTTTGGATGAACGCTCATATTGGTTTGGCAAAGTTTTAAGCCGGATGCCCTTCCTGACGCAACGCTCTGCATTTATTCAGACTTGGGACCGGCCTAGTTTGCACTGGCTTGTGCCCCCCATAGGGCTGAATCTTCTTCTTGAGGAAGATTATATCTCTCAATGTCTTATTTTTTATTTTTTTTTGCTTGCAATTCAAGACGTTTTGTTTGATAGTCTTATTTTGTGTTTTTTGTGTGCTTCCTTTTGGCACAAATCTGATTCCAAACATATTAACGTTCCCATATTTTGGCTATTTAGACTTCCATAGAGTGACTCTGTAACATGGACGTAGGACAAAAGTATCAATTTTATTTCAAAAAACACCTTGGCTCTGTCATACGTGTGTCCAGAAAAGGTCCCTCTGACAGCTCCTTCTCTTTGACCAAGTTTTGTATCCACTTTGTTCATATTTGGCTAAGACCTAAGACCAGCCTTTGAAAAGCCTACCAAATTGAATGAATAAAAAAATCATCATGTATGTAAAATAAGCCTCCCAAATCATAATAAGACTCGCCCTCAAGCTCCAGGACTGTGTGGGGGTACCTGCTGAAGGCGTTGGAGGCAGCCAATCAAATACATTCACCTGTACGCTATGTGCTCAAGTGTCTGTAGTCAACTATTGGCTGAACAACGTGTGCTGTAGTTATGGTTAATAAACAGACAACGTTCCTGTGTCTCTGTTACGTGGGGAGACCCACACAGACCAACTAAGAGCGGGGTGCTGTTAGGAATCCTGGGTGAGACCTGGGAGTTGCCCAGCTGGTCTTGCAAGGAAAAAGTCCTTGATGTAATTCCTACTTCCCGGTTCTTTTAATATTTGATGGTGATCTTAATAACAATAATAATAACAATCCTGATACACTAAACTTGTCTTTTGAGTATTTTGTACAACAAAATCAATTATACAGGTTTACAAAGTTTGGTCGGGTGAAAGGAGACAAGCGCGCACTGATCTCTCTTCCTTCTCTCGTGGGATCCTGAAGTGCCTCTCCTTTTCAGATAACAGTTGTCAAATACGCCATTAATCCCCCGTCATATGAAGGCTCGTATATAGTGTGTTGAGCCTAATCAAACTCTTGAACAAAAATAAACTGTTGTTGAAAAACCATTCACAGATGCCAGAATGAGCATGTTCACAATCACATTCATCAGGCAGAAATAAATTAAGTTCAGTTCACGTTTTCCAAAGAAATGAACTAGTTCATGACCTTCTATTCATTGAACTTGTTCTGTGACAACACTGAAGATAATGACCCAAAAAACACTGCCAAAACAACAAAGTAGTTCATCAGGGGCAAGAAGCACTTTTAAACTGGCTAAATCAATCTCCAGTCTGAAACCCTGGAGAGTATTTATTTCAACTGCGAAAGAGGAGTTCAAAGGTAAGAAAAAAATCAAAAGAGGTTTCGTAAAGCCTAAAAAAATAAGCTTGGTGATGTCAGGTTGTTGCAAGTAAATGATTTGTGTTTTCTAAAAAAATGGAAATAAAACCTGAACTGTTAATCTCTTGACTAGTCTTCATCCCAAATGTTTTCAGTATACAGCAAAATAAAGGATTTGGCTTAAATTCCTAATCCTTTGGAGGAGCATGTACCGTACATAGTAAACAGGTATGTGGCTAAATATGCTGTCTTCAGTTCGGGCCTCACTTACTAAACAGTGCACAGGATTCTTGCTTAAAGTGTACGTACGCCGAAAATGACGTATGATGAAAACAAATCTGACCAATTAAACAGTGGGTACGCACACCTGTCGGAAACCTTGCTTTGATAAGTAACAGTCCACCTAGAAAAGTATGCACATGGATTATTCTCAGATCCCCTCCTCCCCCCATATATTTGAATTATTGTTAGTTGTTATCATTCAAAAGGTAATAATTTCTAAGAACGTTTCTAAGAAACAAAATCCCATATTTTTCACACTTTTAATGTCAAAATATATTTACAGTTATGTGTCCGTAATGTTTTCTGAAGATGCTAATTAGATGTTTTGATATATAGGATTTTTGTCATATTGCTGTTGCATATGCCTTTTCCATGAAAATATGCCTCTTAGTGTCTTGAGAGTTCCCTTTTTGGGTTCTTTTCCAAATGGTCCTTTTATGTCACTCAAGCTGTCTTTACTGTTAATGCGACTCAAGGGAGCCCTATTGTTGCAATAAACGCGAAGGATCTGTGATCTCCCCGCTTGCACCTATGGGGCCGGGCCGGGCACAGCCCGAAAGGGTAACATGGGTCCCCCTTCTCATGGGCTCACAACCCGTGGAAGGGGTCATAGGGGTCGGGTCCAGTGTGAGGTGGGCACATACTCTGGGGTTGAGGTCACTGAGGTGGTTAAAAAGCTCCTTGGTGGCAAGGCCCCGGGGGGTGGATGAGTTTCGCCCGGAGTTCCTAAAGGCTCTGGATGTTGTGGAGCTGTCCTGGTTGACACGTCTGTGCAACATCGCGTGGACATCGCGGACAGTGCCTCTGGATTGGCAGACTGGGGTGGTGGTCCCCCTTTTTAAGAAGGAGGACCGGAGGGTGTGTTCCAACTACAGGGGGATGACACTCCTCAGCCTCCCTGGTAAGGTCTATTCAGGGGTGCTGGAGAGGAGGATCCGTCGGGAAGTCGAATCTCAGATTCAGGAGGAGCAGTGTGGTCCTTTTTAAAAAGGGGGACCGGAGGGTGTGTTCAACAACAAATGGATCACACTCCTCAGGCTCCCTTATAAGGTCTATTAGGGGTGCTGGAGAGGAGGGTCCGTCAGGAAGTCAAATCTCAGAATCAGGAGGAGCAGTGTGGTTTTCGTCCTGGCCGTGGAACAGTGGACCAGCTCTATACCATCGGCAGGATCCTTAAGGGGGAGTGGTTGTTTGCCCAACCAGTCCACTTGTCCTTTGTGAACCTGGGGAAAACGTATTAATGTGTCCCTTTGGGAGTCATGTGGGGGGTGCTTCTGCAGTATGGGGTACTGAACCCACTGATATGGGCTGTTCGGTCCCTGTATGACCAGTGTCAGAGTTTAGCCCGCATTACCGGCGGTAAGTGGGATTTGTTTCCATTGAGGGTTGGAATACGGCAGCGTTTGTCACCGATTCTGTTCATAACATTTAAGGACAGAATTTCTAGGCGCAGACAAGGCATAGGGAGGATCCAGTTTGGTGGCCTCAGTACTGCAACTCTGCTTTCTGCAGATGATGTGGTTCTGTTGGGTTCATCAAGCCATGATCTCCAACTCTCACTGCAACGGTTCACAACTGAGTCTGAAGCGCTTGGAATGAAAATCAGCACCTCCAAATCTGAGACCATGGTCCTCAGTCGGAAAAGGTTGGACTGCCCTCTCCGGGTTGGGGATGAGCTCCTACCCCAAGTGGAGGAGTTCAGGTATCTCAGGGTCTTGTTCACGAGTGAGGGAAGAATGGAACGGGAGATCGACAGGCGGATCGGTGCAACTTCTGCAGTGATGCGGACTTTGTATCGCTCCTTTGTGGTGAAAAAGGAGCTAAGCCGAAAGGTGAAGCTCTCAATTTACCAGTCGATCTTACGTTCCTACACTCACCTACGGTCACGAGCTGTGGGTCATGGCCGAAAGAACAAGACCCCAGATACTAGCGACCAAAATGAGTTTCCGCCGCAGGGTGTCCGGGTTCGCTTCTTTTGAGATAGGGCGAGAAGCTCTAGTTAATTCGGTCAACAAGTTCTATCCAAAAAGTTGTGGCAGAATTGAAGTCGGGATAAGATTGATGTAGAACTTCATGCATTCTAAACGATAGGGGTTCTTCAATCAATGTACAACATTTTTCTAGGTTGCTATAAAGTTTTAACGCTAATCAGTAAAGTTTAGCCTTTGAGTTCACTGCTAATTTTGTTTTAGTGAATAAGAGTTGTTCTTCGTAAATAGTTTTCATTGTTTATGATTTTGATGTAATATAAGACCTCTTTACCGCTTGTGAGCTAAGTAAAGTAGACATAAAATGATTCAATCCTGAATGTGCGTTTATCTTTTTCTTTTTGCAACACTGTTTCCAAAATAAGGTCAAACCTCAACAGAGGTTTTATTTAAGTTTCAATAACATACAAACATAAAAATAATATACCCCTGATGTTATATGACGTATGACTACTATTGTTTCTTTTCCCCAGTTAAAGCAGAGTATTTTGTTGTTTATACGTTTTACAGTAATTACTTCTTATGTCATTTGTGTAAGCGTTACGGATGTCAAGCTGGAACAGATTGCGTTTTACCTCCGAAGTTCAAGGTGTTATTATTATTTTATTATCATAATTTTTTTCTTTAATGAAAATTCTGTCATCAGGTAAGCGCAAATGCAGCGTACCTTGCAAAACATGCAATTCACAACAGCAAAAGGGCAGAGTCAAATGCAGAACATAATACAATGTTACAGATAAGACTGGAACAGCTTAATGTGACATTGCTCCTCTCGGTGGTTGTAAATCCTGATCCTTTGGCATAACACATTTTTATTTTCTTTATCGAATTTATTATTATTTTTTTTTAATCTGGCACAAAACTGCTGGCACTATTCTTGAAAGAGGTATATTATTTTGGGGCCACTAGATGGACATCATGGATTACTTATCATTTCAAATAGTTGCACCGCAACCATGAGAAAAGCTTGCATTGCATATCTATAGATACGTAGTCTTTTGTAGACATCCCGTCGATGTTTCAAACGTTATCCTGCTAACCTCTGCATATATAGGAGGTCAAAAATGGCGAATGTCTGCGTTACTGTAATTTCTCCAGGTCCATAATGCAGCCTGTGTCACTCATTATTATTTGTTTTAATAATCTCTAAATATGGTGTAGCCAAGTAAGTATTTGTGTATTTTGTCAAAGGTATGATCTGACCTTTTCAGTGCATCTTTGCTTGTTATTTGCAATTAAAAGTCTTACCAGCCTTAGCACTTCCCTGAATCCATTTTTTTTTTTTTCTCTTTCCGAGATTGAATTGATGGTTCAAAACAACAAAGTTGACAGGAATTTACAGTATATCAATATGCCTCAAAACTCTTCTTTTCTCTCTCTTCTGTTTTGGTGATTCACAGCCAATCAGAGATTAGATTGTTCTTCTGGAGCATCAATTTTCTGGACAACAGATTTATCATGGCGCTATAGCCATTGACCATTTCAGATGCTGTTATTTGGCATTTGGTACAGTAACTCTGATCAGCTATCATATACAATTTTATTTTTGCCCTGTCTGTATTAATTGCTGACTTGTTTTCACATACTTCCCTTCCATCATTTAGGTTTACTCAATAATACTGGCGACGGATTGCAGCAGCTGAAGTTTGGAGGAAAAAAAAAAAAAAAACACCTTTCATTCATGCTCATGTTTTCAATGCGGGTTTTCTTCGTGGGAGAAAGTGGGAGTGTTTTAAAGCTATGCAAAAAAGGAGTAATTTATGGACAGTAAAGATTACATATTAATAACATATTTGTCAGAATTATAAATAATAAAATTGACTCTTATCTAGCGGTATGTTTACATGATAATGGCTTAGTGAAAAAAGGAATGTTTTTTTTTTTTTTTATTATTACTGCAGACGACAACATGTCAAATAGATCCCTGTTCATACAGACCTGAAAAAAATTACTGATAATGCTCTAATATGCATGGTGGGTCAATATTTGTTCATGTCGTGTTTGGTTTTGACATACTCAAACATGACTAAAGACTCAACTTTGTAAGTAAGTTAGTAGCAAAATTTGTATTTATATCGTGCTTTTCACAGAGAGGACTCACAAAGTCATCCATAAAATACTGGAAAGAAGCACAATATAAAATGTTACAGCTAATAAGGTCATAAGACAAAAATTATACATAATAAATTCATCCATCCATCCATTTTCTTTACCGCTTTATCCTCCCAAGGATCGCGGACATAATAAATAAATAAATACCCAAACAAACACACACACACACACACACACACACACAAATGTTGTACATTCTTAGGGCTTCCGTTGGCAGCACTTGCATAGAATTGATGATGGTGTCTGTTTTGGACTTGGCTCAGAATAATTAATAGCATTAAGCAGTTAAATACATCAAGTTAATATATTTTGTATGTGTTAAAATATGAATTTGGCCGAATAATAATAATAACGACAATTGGGCAGCACGGTTGCGACTGGTTAGCACATCTGCCTCACAGTTCTGAGGACGCTGGTTCATATCCGGCCTCGTCTGTGTGGAGTTTGTATGTTCTCCCCGTGCCTGTGTGGGTTTTCTCCGGGTACTCCGGTTTCCTCCCACATCCCAAAAACAAGCATGGTAGGTTAATTGAAGACTCTAAATTGCCCATAGGTGTGAATGTGTGCGCAACTGGTTGCTTGCTCATATGTGCCCTGGCGATTGGCTGGCGACCAGTTCAGGGTGTACCCCCCCTCTCGCCCGAAGATAGCGGGGACAGGCTCCAGCACGCCTGGGACCCTAGTGAGGATAAGCGGCTCAGAAAATGGATGGATGATAATAGTAATAATAACTTTATTTCATGTAGAACATTTGCAAACATGCATTTACAAATTATTTTGAGAGACAAGACGAGAGTAAGTTTTATGAAGTGATTTAAAAGTCACTGATTTTGGGAGTCATTTGCTGAAGTGATTCGCTTCACTGAAATCAATAACGATGTTTACTTTACCGCAGATGTTCAGTTGTGTAAATTATGCCCGGCTGTACTTTCAAATGGGCACATTGCACTTTATCTTATTTTATTAAGTGTGAAATGATCCAAAACCTTAGAAGTTCCCTGTCTTTTTACACGTTTTCCTCCGGAGTACCCGGAGAAAAGCTACGCAGGTACGGGGTGTCATGAACGGAACAGAGGACAGAACCCAAAATGCATGACTCCAATACAAATGGACAGTTTCACAAAAGAGAGGTTTAATAAACGAGCAGAGGTCGGTACACAGGCAGGCAATCCGAAAAGGCAACAGTATCCCAAAAACGTGAGCCGAAGAGGCAAAGTCAGTAATCGGAACAGGGTCTAGTCTTACTATGAGTCGGTGACGTGGAATACTGGAGCGTGACATCAAGATACCACGAACTGGCGACCAGAAAGAATGAGACAAGAGGTTAAATGCAACCAGAACACACACCCATGACGCGGGGAGAACATGCAAACTCCACACAGGCGAGGCCGTATTTGAACCCGGGTCCTCACAAATGTGAGGCAGTTGTGCCAACCAGTCGCCCACAACGCCGGCGTGACAAAAACATACATTTCAAAATTTGTTGTTGGTTTTGAGAGGATCGAACAGATTAATGGCAATCTCATTCAGTTCCATGGGGAAAGATGATTTGAGTTACGAATGTGGCCATGAAACAAATTAAATTTGTATCTCAAGGCACTGTATTACATTTACAGATTTCACTTGTCATCCATTCAGGATAAAGTAGCAAATGCTCAGTTTGGCTGACTGTTTAATTAATAAGTCCATCCTTCCATTCTCTGAAACCATTTATCCTTACTGGTGTCGCAGGTATGCTGGCGCCCAGAGGCGGCAGTAAGTCACATATGTACCAGTCAGAACCAAGTCTCAAGTCATAACCTTCAAGTCTCATGCAAGTCCGAAGTCACTGTGGGAAGAAAAATCTAGCAAGTCAAGTCGAGTCGCCACTAAATTTCCAGCAAGTCAAGTCATTACATGGTTTAAGCAAGTTGCAAGTCAAGTCATACAGTCTTGCTCCAAAATAGTACTCACGCTTTCAAGTTAAATGAACAATAAAAGTATAAAATATAATAATAATAATGTATAAATAAAATGATTGAATTTATTGCACTGAATTGTTGTAAAGTTGTGTTTCAAGCTCAATGCAACTTTTTTGGGGGGAACAAACTATGCTGTTTACTTTGTGGTGACGGTCTTGTAACCCCCACCAGTCTTCAGAGAACACCATTAAACAAAGTCATGTACTTTTTTCACCTTTAATGTGACACATAACCTCATTTGAAAAAATGTTTTAAATCTTTTCGAGAAAAGTACAAATAAACCACAAAGATAATGTGGTTGTTTGCTTGTGCACATGCTCTCATGACTAGGGATGTGGCTGTGTTCAGAATTAATCTCATTTAGAAGCACTGACTCTAGACAACTGGCAATAGTCATTAGATGAAAAGTTATTTTTCATATGCCGTGGTCTGAATTTATAAACATAGTGCAGACAGCTTTATCACAGAGCCGACACAACAGCTGACATTTTCATGATCCCACTTCAATAAAAACGTTCAGTCGCATGAAAATTATATTCACACTTATCGTAGCTACTCACCATTTGTATTGTACTTACTAATGGTAGAAAACACTTTTGTCAATGACTTTTTTTTGTTTTTTTTTTTAATCGCCGTGACCGTAATGCAAAGTGATCAGATACAACAGACCTGTAACAAATCTGGGATTTTCGAGTACTGACTGTTTCGAAATTTTTGATTTAAAATTTTTTTTTTTTATTATTAATCTCAACAACTGTCGGCTAGCAACACAACTTCACTTCTTCTGTATTCAATGGTTGGCATTACATTTTAGATGCTACTTTCTGTCCTAGAGTGCACACGGAAACGAAAGGTTCGGAAATTTGTCAGAAACCGTCTTACCCCTGACATTATTTAGCTGTATTCAAATGTTCACAATCACATCATTTTTGGAGTTTTAATCGGCCCAAACCAGTCTATGAAACTTAATGTTTGAGCAGCTAGCAAATATGTTAAATTACCTCTCCTGTCTTTGTGAGTTTTGTAGTGACGGATTTAGTTCGACGTCGTTGTTGTTGTGTCTTTATTGTGCGCGTTGCAAGCCATGCAGGTTGCCATCTTCTTTTTGCATACTTCATCGACAACATAATCCTTGAATCCAAATTGTATTATCTGTAGAGCTTCTTCCATCATTGCTGGTGGCTGCTTCACACTGGCAAGTGTGCAAGAATGCACTTTTCTGTCTTTATAAAAAAAAAAAAAAAAAAAAAGGTGAATTGTTTTAATTATAATCCAGATGTACAACTCTAAAAGAGATGACTTGTCATATCATGTAGTTCAAGTCAAAGTCAACTCAAGTTTCTTGGCTGCCAAGTCTAAAGTCAAGTCAAGTCGTTCTTAAGTATTTGGCAAGTAAGTCGCAAGGAACGAAACTGGCCGCTCGAGTCAAGTCAATTGACTTGAGTCCCCACATCTCTACTGGCGCCTATTCCAGCTGTCTTTGGGGCGAGAGGCGGGGTACACCTTGAACTGGTCGCCAGCTAATCGCAGGGCACATATATAAAAAAAAAACAACGATTCACACTCGCATTCACACTTACGGTCAATTTAGAGTCTTCAATTTACCTTCCATCCATGTTTTAGTAATGTGGGAGGAAACCGGACTACCCGAACAAAACCCACGCGGGCACGGGGAGAACATGGAAACTCCACACAGGGAGGCCGGATTTGAACCCAGGACTTGGAACTGCGACATTGACATACTGGCAGTACAGTACACAACATGTAACAAGTAACAAGTACAGTCGTTTTCAAAAAAGAAAAAAAAAAGAGACACATTTTCAGGCTAAATGTTGTTATCATGCACACAAACTGCCATTTTCACCTCTGTGGTAAATAAATGCAAAACAATCCACGCAGATTTTCTGAGTCCGTCATCCATATCCGCTTGTAAACAAGACTTTTGTAGGGCCCTTATTCATTCATAGATTTTTTCCCCCCTCTGTTTGTCTGTGTTAGATTAGAGGCTGCTTTTGTTAAACCAAGCGTCCTCAGTAAAAAAAAAAAAAAAAAAAAAAAAAACTGTAAGATGTACCGCAAAGTGATTACAATTGAAGGTACCTCAAAGTGCAGAGCCACTGCTGTCAAGTACACAATTTGATGCAAAACCCTGCCGCAACCTCATACTGCTCTCTCTCTCTCTCTCTCTTAGATTGATGACTTTTTATGATACTTGCTCTCTTTTAACCTGTTCTTCAATTCCTGCCTGTCCCGCTCGAGGGACTCAAAATGCCCTCAACTTCTTATCAGCAAGAGACAATGACAACTTTTAAAGGGGGACAGAGTCAGATGGTAGAGTGGAGGTCTCACAAATTAAATGTCGCATGTTCAGCTAAGTATCCTTGAGCAAGATACTGGTCCTGATACCGCCTCAGAAAAGCTCTGAGTTCACTGAATCGGGATTCTACCTGTAGCCAAACTATGGCGAGTGATAAACATTAAAGTAAGCCATTTTCAACTAAAAAGAAAAAATACTTTTCTGTATGGAACGGCATTAGTCATAAGTACTCTCTTACCGGTTTAATAAATAGTTTGAAAATAATTTGGTGTAATAAACAGCTTGCAAATAATCAAACGGGACTTTTCATTTGTTGGACTATTATTTTGGAATAGTACAAGGAATAGTGAGTGGCGATATAGACCCCGAGTCCGAGCATGACTATTTACAAATCATACAGTTTTAACAGTCACTAATTAACAAATAATAAATGCGAATGATACCGCAAACACCTTTTTAAAGTCTAACCAATTTTTTTTCTCCATGCTGGTATGTATTTTCAAATCCAGCTTCGAATCCCCTCTTGGCCATACGAGATGTTGAACTTATTACAGTGTGCTTGCAGAGCCTTGCTCAAGACTGCCTCAGCACAGTACAACCCCTAGAAAGAACCCTCCCTGAGGGTAGAAGACCAAATAGAGGCAATTCTGTGGATATTAACGACAGCAGCTGCCTCAGAATGACCCTTTTTGGATATTAGATTCACTCTCAAGGATGTTGTCAGACATCTTACACGTGAGCCGTTCAGCTTTCAATTAGGGTCACGAATTACAATCAGGCAAGTCTCAAGGGCACATTCTGTTTGCTTCTGCCTCATTGACCACTGTGGATATCTAATGAGTTCTAATAGAGCATGTCCGTGGTGGCCACTTGATGATCAAGTCAGGATATGGATTTATAGTGCGCCACTTTTATTCAGGTCACACCTAAGTGTCTGTCATGAGGCCTCTAATATCTAAGTGCTCCGGATGGCACATGAATTGCGGAGAGGTATGTCCCATCACAGCACCTTCGCATTTAAGTGTTTATGATAGAATGTAAAGTTCATATTAGATTTCCTATTAAAGGTGGTAGAAGGTTATTACGTAAGATTGGGCGCCTCTGCCTTTTTGCCCTTTTCGATTTTTTTGTGTTCTCAATAATTGTTTTAATCAATTACAATTAGGAAACATTTGTAGGCAGCAACATTCAAAACACTGCAAAACATGTTAAGTACTTGAAAGGAAATAAAGTATGTTTTATGTCCAATATTTTGGTTTTATTTTTCAACAGTGCCTTGGGGAGAATTTCAAGGGAATGGAGTTGTTGTAAATGTTTTTTTTTAAGTGAATGACATGAAATATGAGTCTGGAAACTGAGAGCAATAGGCAGCAGAAAGAAAATGAAGCTTAGATAGAAAGGTGTGAGTGTGTATGACACCCGATTAAAGGTGTGAAAAGTTCATGGTTGTACGTTGCACAGTCTACAGTCTGACACTGTAATGTCAGAACTAAAGTCAAGCAGTTTAAAATGTTAGGATTTTTTAATTGTGTTTACATTGTGAAATCATGCACACGCCCAAATAAATCGTATTTTGGGTCAGGAGTACTAAAACTACTGGGACAGGGTGATTTAACCCTCTAGGGCCAAGATGACCTTAAGCCTGTTGCACTTTGCAGCCATCTGCTCAGACCTTCAGTTTCATTTTTGAAATCACACGACACAATGTGGCACTGTTTTTTTTTCTTTTCTTATTGCTGTGCTGTGACTTCTATTCTCAGTTTGCATTCAACATAATACAGTTTTATCAAAATAATAGAAAATTAGGGCTGCACACATACACATATTGCATGTGCCATTATAGCGATGACGATATTTCTTCATTCTATTGTGCAGCCCTATATAAAATGATTTAATATTTTGGCCAGTAAAAAAAAATATGCCCGTGGACCTTTTCTGTCTACTGCCCAACGTGGTCAGTGAGTCAAAAAGTTAATTTTGGACACTGCGTGGTTTCAGCGCATTCAGCGGACACGTCCACAGCGTTTGAGAGCGGAGACGCTCTCAAGCTGATTTAATATATACTTGCTGATTTTTTCAATCGTTGAAATTTGGCAACATTCATCTCTGTGGTGTGTCAAATTTACACGACATTTATTTATGCTTTCAGGATCTTACTACCGTCTGCTTGACATCCTGTAAATTAAACTTTAATAGTTGTGAATGAGACACGCTGGCCGACTGGTGAGAGCGTCTGCCTCACAGTGCTGAGGACCGGGGTTCAATCGCCGGCCCCGCCTGTGTGGAGTTTGCATGTTATCCCGGTGCCTGCGTGGGGTTTCTCCGGGCACTCCGGTTTCCTCCCACATCCCAAAAACATGCATGGTACGTTAATTGACAACTCTAAATTGCCCCTAGGTGCGAATGTGAGTGCAAATGGTTGTTTGTTTCTATGTGCCCAGCGATTGGCTGGCAACCAGTTCAGGGTGTACCCCGCCTCCTGCCCGATGATCGCTGGGATAGGCCCCGGCACGCCTGCGACCCTAGCGAGGAAAAGCGGCTTAGAAAGTGGATGGATGGATTGATAGTTGTGAATGAAAGAGACAGTGTTGCTGCCAGGGCACACCATAGAGCTTAACTGTGCCTGTTTATGAATCCTTTGGACACCACACTGATTCAACTTTCATCGTCGCTTGGTTTGAACTGGTTCTTTTATCTTACAACATGTGAAAGAATTTGTTGGGGCTGTACGTGTGTATGGACGCATTCCAGGCGCAGAAGGCGAATAATTCATTTGAGTCTGTTTGCATGTGTGTGCAAGAGTGCATTGTGTGTGTATTCCGGTGCGTTGCTATGAATATTTTATGTGCAACTCAGTATTGTCCGAAATACAGAAGCAAGAGAGAGGAGGAGATGTAGCGGTGAGAGGAAAAAGGAAAGAGGAGACTGGGAGATATAAATCACATGACAACAACGTATGGTTACTATGATCATAATGGTTTACTCTTCTCAGAAGATTGTTGGCCCACTTGCCTGCCATTGCAATGATCAAGCAATAAGTAAACAAAATAACAACTATTTATTTATTTTTTTGCAACTGTATATGCTTGTTTATAAATTATGCACGTGACTCACGAAAAGAAACACGTTTACTCCAGCTTATGTTCAATTTAGGGGAAGACTTTAACAAAACAAAGGCGGTTGGTCCAACTAAAATGGCTGGTGCCGCTGCAGAATAAAAGTCAGGAGGGAACAGAGAACTCCAGAGCCCTGCTTTCCACTGGTGCACTCAACTAAGTAGGCAGCTTTGTCACCATCCTGACCATATTATCCATCCAAATTATCCGTAGGTATGAATGTGAGTGAGAATGGTTGTTTGTTTATATGTGCTCTGCGGTTGGCTGGCAACCAGTTCAGGGTGTCACCCGCCTCCTGCCCGCAGTTAGCTGGGATAGGCTCCACAATATCTGCGACCCTAGCGAGGATAAGCGGTGTAGAAGATGCATGGATGGATAATAATAATAATAAATGTAATCTATATAGTGCCTTTCATGACACCCAAGGACGCTTAACAGATCAGACAAAACAAAAAACAAAGACAACACTAAACAAACAGGTGGCTAACTTAAAAGGTTCCAACTATGGGCCAAAGTCAAGCAAACAAGTGGGTTTTGAGGGCTGATTTGAGTGAGTCCAGGGTCCGGGCGTCACGTATCGTGGAGAGCAGGGAATTTTGGAGGGTTCTGTCCCCAAAAGTAACATCGGCTTGTTTGGGGGGATGGTGAGCAGACCCTGAGACAGACAACACGTAATGCCCGGACTCCAAGACAAATTTGTTCTTTCACGACTGCACTATTTCAGACTACTGCAATAAAATATTGTATTCCGATACCACCACATCCATTTTTTTACGATCATTGGGCTTTATCTTGTCAACTCAAGTGTGACCGGATACACTCGTTGCTGTGGCGACAACAACCAGAGTGGCTCGCGCCGACTGTATTATAAGGACAAAATGGGGAAAAACGTGTGTTGGTGGTCACCGGTGCTCAGGAGAGGTTGTTCGTTTAAGACTTGCTTGAGGTATGTTCACGTACTTTTAATACGATACGCAGGCAACAACAGGTGACAGATTACAATCGTGTTTAAAAACGATACGCAGACAACAACAGGTGACAGATTACGTGACAGATCGTGTTTAAAAATGAAGATGAGGTCTCTAGCCTTAATGTGCTGACGCTGTACGCTGAGGTTCAGGAGCAAACATCACATTAAAGAGGCAAATTAAGTATTGTAATTCACTATTATTTTGCAAATTTGTATCTGGCATTGTTAAGTAAACTAGTCCCTTTTAATTCAAGTTGATAGCAGACTGCACACGCCGCATGCGATAAGATGATGACAGAACACAGAAGCTGACGGCATTTTTGTTTTTTAATTCGCTGCAGGTGGATAATTATTAGGACTCAGACAACTATTATATATTTGAAAGTCATTTTAATCCAAGTATCTTTTTTCAGCGTTCAAAATGTAGAAATAAAATTGTGTGTTCTATGTAGCAGTTCATTGATTTAATAAGTGCAGCACAATATAGTTTTTTTATACATAGAAGTCTAATATATATATATGTGTATATATGTATATATATATATATATATATATATGTATATATATATAAACTTCATATATTAAACTTCAGTTCTCAATATTTTTATTTGAAACACATTCAGGGAAATAATCTAAGTAAAATGTAAAGGCTGAGGAAATTACGTATGTATGTACATATTAGTATCTACAGTATGTGTATGTACATATAGGCTCAGTTTGTAGAGTGGGTTGTCGAGTCACTGAAGGGTTGCCGGTTCGAATCCCGGCTCCATCTGTCCGCTGCCATTTTCTGCCCAAATGGCTAACATTTACCGAATAAAATATATGTATATTAATACAAATAAGATCAACGCTGTTCTTTTCATGAAGATGAGGGGGAATAAAAGACTGAATGATTAAATTGCAACACTCAAAATGGAAAACAATTCTCCATTAATGGACTTATAAAACAAATAATCAGCTATTTAAACAGTAACTATTACAAGATCAACAGGTACTCAAAGGATCCTCTCTCCCAGTGACCAACTTTTTCTAATATTTGGGATGTAATATTGTCTCTTTGGTGGCTCAGTAAACATGTGAAATATGAATTAAAATCATCCACGCGTTTCTGAGTTCCAGACATTTTTCTGCCGAGAGGCCTGAAATCAGGTCATTTGAACTTCTCGAGCTTATCTATGTCACTAGTGAAGAACTCCTGCTACCTCTCTGCCCCGAGCCAGCACTGTCAACTTAAAAAAATATGTGCGCTCTCACAAGTGGGTCTTCTACACGGAGGCAACCAATCAGAGGAAAGGGGGCGGTCTTAGTCAAATAAAAACAAAACAAAACTGGGTCAAATAGGAGTAGCTGTCAGAGGAGCCTTTTCTGAACACTCGGATGACAAAACCAAAGTGTTTTTTTTTTTTTAATGAAATTGACACTTTTATACTATGTCCATGTTAGTGAGTCACTCTATGGACATCTAAATAGTCAAAATATGTGACCTTTTAAGCTGAAAGTCTGTCAACTTCTTCTTTTTCAATATTTTATTTTTTATATTTAGTGAATGCCCGATTAAATTCCTGCACTGCAAATGACGTAGTAGATTAACGGCACAGAAATGAGGCATTTTGCCGAGCAAGAGGCGGAGCGTGGTTGTAAAACACTAAAAGCAATAATTACTGTATAAATGAAAATAATCATATAAATTGCAGCAAATAAACAACACCTACCTCTTTTTGAGGGGACCTTGGCTCTCAACAGCTGTGTGGACATTCATGTGCGACCCAGCAATCCTCTCGTCCTTACATACAGTATCCGTTTTTATTGCTTTTTATTGATCCTTATCTTATTTCTTGTAACGTGTGTGTAAGGCAAGTAGCTAGTGACCCAGCAATGTGGTTTGCCAGAACTTCTATCCACTTGATTGTAACTGAGCTTTGTAACGCTGCTGCGTTCCCTACTTGTCATGATGTGGAGGAACGCAGACTGGGGAGAGTTTCTCTCTGGCGCAACTTCCTGATCTCCCTACGGAAATTTATCATATGATATCGGACAAACAGCTGAGGTCTGGAGATGTGACATGAAAAGCATGATTGCGATATAAAATTAGGTAGAGGAGGAGGGCCTCGTGTCAGAAACAATCCCTCCCCAGTCACCCCCACCACGCACATTGAGCGATTTGATAACAATGGATGCCCTGCACGGCGAGCTTGGATAAGCATTTGATGCTGCACATACAGTATATTGTACTTCATCACATTTGTTAAACCATAAAAAGATGGATTAATAGTTAAGGAAAAACCGGGTTGCTACAGAAACAGGACAAAGGAGTGACACAGTATTGTAAAACAGCCTCGCTATTTGAATGGCCTGTGAGAGGTACGTACAGACTGCCTATCTACATTTTGGCCACGAGCTTTGCTTTTTTTTTTTTTTATCCACAGGTACATTGTAAATTGTAAAACACAATATATTTATACTTTATGATGTGCATTATTTGAATGGCTTCGGAGGCTTTCACTTTCTTTAAACCCGGAAATGCATGTGTGTGTCTCTACGTTAACAAGTTACTGGAACACAAGCACATTGAGTTACCTCGTGTATGAAATGCGCTATATAAATAAATGAGCTTTGCTTTAATAATGTTCCAACCAGCTCACAGGTCAAAAAGAAAGAGCAGAGGCACCTGAGCGATTCCCTCAAAACCTGTGGTTACCTCAGCTGGTCGTCTCGTTCGAGAAGGAACAAGAGCAAGATGGATCAGGAGAAAGAGTGATAGACACCGCAACACTCTAATTCCGCATCCAGTCTATTTGAGAAAGGATTTTTAACCAACATAACACTCAGGTCGATTTCGAACTTAGTACCATCCTGAGACAAAAGTACACCCCAAAGACAGGGCACCTCATACCAAGAAAAACAATCTGGTATATGCTGTCCAGTGCAGTGAGGAATGCACTGATGTGTATATATTAGGGAAACCAAGCAACCACTGAGCAGGCACATGTCACAACACAGACGGGCTAACACGTCAGGATAAGACTCAGTTGTCTACCTGCACCGCAAATAGAAACAACACTCTTTTGAAGACACAAATGTACATGTTGTGCACAGAGAAGACATATTTTTAGAAAGGTTGAGAAAATATTTTAGCCTCTAACAATATTTTGTTTTATATCTTCAATATTTTAGCCTCTAGCAAATGACACAAACAAACCATCAATCAAGCAAATAAACAGGTACCTTTGGCCTTTAGGTGCCTCCACAACAACTGTTACAACTGAATGGAATATTAACAAGGGTGATTCCACCCAAACAATTGTTGTTGGAGGGCAGAGGCCTCTCTCCAATGTATCTTAATGACTGGATTTGTATCTCAAAACAGTGATAGCATTTGTGGTTGGTGCGTGCCTCTAACGAAGAGGACATACAGTATACCTGGGTTTCCACACCAACGCTCAGGCGTCAGCTGTTTTATCTAGCCTGTGTGCATGTGGGCCTACTGATGAAGCCTACTTAGATGAGGCAAAACATCTTCAAAGACAACCAGAACTGTGGAGATGAGAATACAATTACCTGGATGAATAAGAATATTCACAGGCTTTCTTAATGTTATTAACTTCATGGCTAGTAAAGCAATACGTTTTTTTTGTTTTTGTTTTGTTTTTTAAAACAAAACAACGGTTCCTCGGGATGCCGAACGATTACATAAAATCTGACGGAGTATATAGGATGGTAGCGTTATAAACATAAAATATGGAGTACTGGAGAGAAATTAATCTTTTAGACTGTCAGAGGACGACAGACAAGAAAAAACAAGATCTAAGGCATTTCTCGCATGAAACGCTGAAATAAACAAAACAAAAAGATGACAGCCGGCTCGGTTGGTATTTCTGGGATGCAGCGCAGTGACTGAGCTGACAACAGGTAAAGATGGTGAAAAGGGTAACCCCAAAATAGAAGACATGATATGTGAAAAAGAAAGTTCACAAGCATGTTACTGAATCGCCAAAAGGATCTGGTAAAGCCACCTTTGTGAAAAATTAAGTGAATGTGACTTAATGGAACAGGTCAATTTAAATATCCCCTACTTGTATGCTTCTGACCTTTCTAGACAAATAGAATGTGGGACCAGTGTTACCCACGGTGACTTTATTTTTAATGAGCTGTGCATGAACACAGCCTGTAGTTTATCAGCCTATTAAGATGCTTTGGAACCACCAAAGTCAAACACAATATATTACGTGACCTTAGTTGACTTCCAAATTGGTTTAATTATTTAACAACCTTCCATAAGATATCATGTGAATTCATTAGTTCAAGGCTCAAAATGTGGCCAAATCATTTTCCTTTGAAAATTCCTGACAGATATGTAATGGAGAGGGAACAGGAAGTTCTTTGCACAATAATAGTGCCACCTAGTGGTGTTTTATTGGCAATACTGGAACTAAGAGACATTATCATCATGACATCACACATACTAATGGAAATATCGCTGATGGTAGTACAAGTAAACAAACGCTTACATGTCATTTGACCAAGGCAGAGTGATTGAGAAAGGGTAAATGGCTTGAATGAAGATTTTAACCGTAGTTTGAATGTTTGAGGTGTTAGTCGAAAAGATGTTCCGTGAGTTAAATTGCTTGGAAGGGAGACGGAATGCTGGCTGTTCTGGGGGGAGACCACGGGACGACCCAGGTCACACTGGAGAGACTATGTCTCCCGGCTTGCCTGGGAACGCCTCGGGATCCCCCCGGAAGAGCTGGGTGAAGTAGCTGTGGAGAGGGAACTCTGGGCTTCCCTATTAAAGCTACTGCCCTGCCACCTGACCTCAGATAAGCAGAAGAAAATTGATGCATGGATGGATGGATAGATGGATATTTGAACATCTTCGAGACTCCCTGATTTTGTTTCTCATTGCTGTAGCTGAAATCAATTCATTCCACTTTTTCTGATCGACCTCTTGGAACTCAGTGGCTTTCTTTCCAAGCCTGACAAGTCACGGCGTCAACTAACGGCCCTCTGAATTTCAACAGAAACAAAGTGGCAGAATGACTCTCTGTGGCCTGTGAAAGCGTGCGAGCTGTGCACTGTTTTAGTTCGACAGCTTAGAGGGGGGATTTTCAGAGCGTCCAGCAACACGCACCACAAGCTCAAAGAATGTTTCAATTCTTGACCATTTTGAAGCCTGATTTCACATACTGTATGTTGCGTTTTTTTTTATTCATTTATTTAGTGTCCGGCTTGTTAACATTACTCTTTACTGTGATGTGTCAAATTTAAAGACCTTTTTTTCACCTGTTTTGTGGCACTTTAAGATGACTGCCTTCATGTCCATCATATATTTAATTGCTTGGAACTTCTTTTCTACCGTTCACCTGACTTTTACCTTTAAACAACAAGATCCCTCTGATGCTGTGCCTGTGGAAGCTCTCGGTGGACCAGGGCTTCCTAGAAAATATCAGAAAAATCATGCTGGAACAGCCTAACTTTCAAGGCGGGTGAATAAAAGACACTTTGAATGTGGCAAGTGTGTGGTGACTCCCACCTAAGATAAATGTTTAAATGTGACTAGTTAATTCTGAACACAGCCACATCATATATTATAAGAGGTTGTGCACCCTTACGCAAGCACATGATCCCAGTTACTTTTACTTCGCCCCCTTGAAAACGTATTTATTTTTTGAATTGAGCAGTACAGTGAACAAGACCCAATATACTTGAACTCCTCCACCTGGGGCAGGATCTCATCCCCGACCTGGAGAGGGCACTCCACCCTTTTCCGACTGAGGACCATGGTCTCAGATTTGGAGGTGCTGATTTTCATCCCCACTGCTTCACATTCGGCTGCAAACCACTCCAGTGAGAGTTGGAGATCACGGCTTGATGAAGCCAACAGAACCACATCATCTGGAAAAAGCAGAGATGCATTACTGAGGGCACCAAACCTGAGCCCCTCTATGTCTTGGCTGTGCCTAGAAATTCTGTCTATAAAATTTACGAAGAGAATCTCTGACAAAGGGCAGCCTTAGCGAAGTCCAACCTTCACCGGAAACGAATCCGACTTACTGCCAGCAATGAGGACCAAACTCTGACACTGGTCGTACAGGGACCGAATCAGGGGGTTCGGTACCCTGTACTGCTGGCTCCCTGAGGGACACGGTCGACTGAGGGAAGAATGGAACGGCAGATCAGTGCAGCATCTACAGTGATGAGGACTTTGTATCAGTCAGTTGTGATGAAGAAGGAGCTAAGCCATAAGGCAAAGCTCTCAATTTACCGGTCGTTCTACGTATATACCCTCACCTATGGTGACGAGCTATGGGTTGTGACAGAAAGAACAAGAGCCTGGATACAAGCGGCCAAAATGAGTTTCTCCTTTAGAGAGAGGGTTAGAAGCTTAGTCATCTGGGGATTTGAGTAGAGCTACTGGTCCTCCGCAATGAGAGCAGCCAGATAAGGTGGCTCCGGCATCTGATTAGGAGGCCTCCTGAAGGCCTCCCTGATAAGGTGTTCTGCGCATGTCCCACCGGGGGGAGACCACGGGACGACCCAGGTCACACTGGAGAGACTATGTCTCCCAGCTGGCCTGGGAATGCCTCTGGATCCCCCGGAAGAGCTGGATGAAGTGGCTGGGAAGAGGGAAGTCTGGGCTTCCATGTTAAAGCTACTGCCCCCGCAACCCAACCTCAGATAAGCGGAAGAAAATGAATGGATGGATGGCAGTAAAGGGAATAGGTCAAATTAATGCTGGAAAAAGTTTTGGAATGATTTATCCGTGTCTCATTTTTGTAAATGACAAAAACCTGGCATTTGAGCAGGGGTGTGTATACTTTATATTCATTGTGTATTATGCCGATTTTTTCAAAAGCAATAAAGTGAAAAGCATTTTCCAGGCATATACACATACAGTTACAAGGAGGAAGCTTAGGCTACTTGTCTGCCATGAAATAGCAGCTTTGCTCTGACTTTGTCACTTTGCTGCCATACTAATTTTCCAGCTTAGGATGCAAAACCTTCAAGCTGAATCAGAGTAAACTTATGGGACCAAAGAGAGTTTTACAGCTTTTTAAATCCTCCAGAAATTCACCTGCTTGGAACTTCTTGAGGTGAATAATCCTTATTATGCACTACAAGGCTGCTTGCACGTCTCAAATGATTTTACAAAGGTTTTCAGAAACTGAAGGCTGCTCTGTTTTTATGTGGATGGTAAACAGTTGAGGAGCAGTGTAGCTAAGATATCAAGAACAGACTAAATTAGAGAACATCAGAGGTTAAAAAGTATGTACAGTATGTAGTTTTTGAGAATGCTCTGACAATATATTACCTCACAGAACTAATATTTTGGAATAACAGTTGTTTAAAAAATATCTGCTGCGTGATATTTACAGAATTCTACATATAATATTTTGCATGATCTTTTACCTTCAATTGTATTACCTCATTCTTGTGAAATATTTTGTCATGTTCACATTGTTGGATTATGTTGTCACTCTATTTTACGAAACATGAGCTGCAGTAGCTCATCTGTCAGAACTTGGCTTTGAACTGGAGGGTCTTGGTTCGAGTCCTGCTGCAGACAAATGTAAAAATAAATAGCAACTTTTTTTTATGTCCTGTTCAGCTGTTAGGTCAAACAGAAAGGAGGATCTGTATCCCTTTTATGCTGGAACAGTTTTACTGTGGTACAGTGAAGTTTTTAAACTGCCACTGTGGTCCTTTGCATTCTGATGGATTTGTATTGAAAATTTCAGTCAGACAGAACAATGTTTTAAAGGGAAATAACCCAAAAAACAAAGGGAAGAGACAGTGAAAAGATAACTAAATAATATAGGATGATAAGACAACTAAAGACAGGTCATTAGCTGTAATAAAGATCAGGAAAGTAAATCCATATATAATCTATAAATATATGGCTACTATTATGAGACGGTGTTGTATGGGGCAGTAGTACTGTACCCTGTAAAGGAAGGACAGGACAATAGAGGGTCGGACTAGACAGGACAAGGATCGGAGGGGAACCATGCAGGACAGAGGTAGTATACCCGGCTGTACGGCTGAAGTCTTCTAAACATCTAAATAAATAGAGTCCAAGTTCACATAGTTATGAGTTATTGATTGCAATGAGTGAGTGGGCCCACACCAAGCGAATAAGTCCCAGAGGCGAGTATCTGCAGACAGATGCAAGAGAATTGACACTGTTTCGCAAGTGACCTGTAATTGCTGCGCCTGCACAGTAGGGGCTGAGGACCCCACCCTACACAGCCGAGAGGCAGGGTTGGGTCCAGGAGAACCACCCAAAAGTGTCCCAGTGGATGGGACATCAGCCACACCGAGATACCCACGGTGGTCCATTGGCCCCTTCAAGGCGCCCTAAAACAGATCACCCGGAGGACAACGCATGGGCCCAAAGCCAAAGCCCCACGTGCCCCGCCACCCCTCCACCACCGCCATGATAACAAGACACCAAGGAGAGCAGCCACTGGGCATGAGATGGGAGCCCCCACCACGAGTAGCCATCCAACCAGAGCGGCCCGGCAACAGGAGCACTGCATTGAGTCTAGTGGAACCCGCCCCCCGCTCAGCCCCCCCACCATTACTACGACTGCCAGGTTCCTGATTGGCAGTCATTGGCCCTACCCCGTGAATAAATGCCCCCTGAGTGGTGTAGTGCATTCAAATCTGGAGTGACCCGTGATAATGAGGGGTGGGGGTTGGAGTGCAGGGCTGTTGGGCACTGCTGCGCCTCATCCAGACCCCCCTGACCAAAATCCCACTGCCCCCCAGAAATCAGTGTATGTAGTGCGTTTATAAAACGGGGATGGGTTTGTGTAATGCATTAAAAGACCTGGCAGGCACTGCGGAGGAGCAAAGCGTCAAGACCAGGAACCAGCACCTTCGTGCTGAATCCCAGTCCGACACCCGCACCCACCAACCCCGCACCTGCCGACAAAGAAACCAGAAATAAGAGTGTGTGTGTGTGTGTGTGTGTGTGTGTAGGTGTGTGTGTGTGTCCAGATGTGATTAGTGAAAAAATATTTACAGTGAATGGTGTGAGTGTGTGCTAAATTAGTGATTAAGAGGATATGGCTCCTGCAGGCCGGACCCATCCGGTGGGACAACCACAAGGATAGAGGACCGACACCCAGCCCTGCAGTACCGCCCCCCCCCCGGAACCCTACTCCCCCATCCCAACCAGCGCCCACTACCCGCCCCAGCCAAACCAGGCAGTGACATAACCCCACACCGAGCCCCATGGTCAGCAGAGAACCCATCGCAAGAGGGGGAGGCGACCGCAGCCGGACGCAAGGACCGGAGAGAAGAGGAGGAAGCAGGCCTGAGGAGTGAAAAGGGGGGCCTCACAGTCCCCCACCAGCAGGTAGAATGGGGAACCAAATTGGATGCCAGTTGGCACCACCCCAGCACCCATGGAACATGAGCGAATCCACCATCAGGGCACGCCAGGAGGCCTGTCCAGTTATCCGATGATGTGGTTTTCTACGTATTTAAAAAAAATTAACAACACAGTATGAGTTTGTGATTCCCCTTAAGAGATTATAATAAAATCAAAATATTAATTTAATTTAACTTATATATATAAAAAAATGCACGGCACGGTGTAGACTGGTTATAGCGTCTGCCTCACAGTTCTGATGATCGAGGTTCAATCCCCGGCCCCACCTGTGTGGAGTTTGCAGGTTCTCCCCGTCCGTGCCTGCGTGAGTTTTCTCCGGGCACTCCGGTTTCCTCCCACATCCCAAAAAGATGCATGGTAGGTTAATTGAAGTCTCTAAATTGCCCGTAGGTGTGAATGTGAGTGCGTATGGTTGTTATTTATGTGTCCCCTGCGATTGGCTGGCAACCAATTCAGGGTGTACCCCGCTTTATGCCCGAGGATAGCTGGGATAGGCTCCAGCACTCCCGCGACCCTTGTGAAGAGAAGCGGCTCAGAAAATGGATGGAAACAAAACATGCCATTGCAGTGGAAACACTGTTGGCTACACCAGTCGGTTACATGAGAGGGTGTGCTTCTTCTTCTGCAATATTTGACCTCACCTTCAAGATCTAGATGACCCAGATAATTTGCAATTATGCAACTTCGGGACCATAACTGATTTATTATTCCTGTCAAGGTGAGGGGAATTGGTCAGTCCCAAATGAGCTAGGCTGACTCTTTTATTGCTTGCTCAGTGAGAGGACAGACTCTGTTTATATCACAGTTTTATGAATGTACAGGGATAGTAAAAATGTTTAACGATAGAGGTCAAATTAACATTTGGACTGAGAAACTCTATAGTAGCAACAGTTATATGATGAATATTTGACAGTAATGTGCAATATTATCCGAGCAAGTTTCTTTCAGTGCCATGTGCAGTAGAAGCTTTCTATGCCAGCTTTGGCTCAATAAAGAGATTGTTCCTCCTTTTCCACTTTATTGATGTTTTTATGGCATTTATTTGAATGAAGTACAATAGCATGTGTTTAATCAAACTTCATTTACTTAAGTTAGAATTCACATACTCATTAATTTAGACGTCATAAACATAATTGATGATGAAAGTAATCAAACGCATTAAAATATACAAGAGTTTGTTTTCAAACACAAAATCAAAGCATGGTATCTGAATTGATTTATTTTAAATCATCTTAATCACACCAGATCATTTTAAGCAATAAAAACAACAATAATTCAAGTTGGGCCTTTGTTATAAAATAAAAGTGGGAAATGTTATTGTTTTAAAACATTCCAGGAAAATCCTACATTTCTTTCTCCAACTCCTACACCACCATAACAACAACAATCAATCCAGATCTCCTTTGTTTAAAAAAGGAAATATGTACGATATGTCCCCTTCCCGAGCTATCACCTTATTGTGGTGAAAGGGTTCTGTGTGTCCGAATTATCCGAGGAGCTGAGTTGTCTGGGGCTTTATGCCCCTGGCAAGGTAATTCAGGGCAAAAAGATCCCAGGTGAGGGATCTGACAAAGTATGGTTCAATGACCTCCTCTGATGAATACAATATGGACCTGAATTTCCTTCGCCCTGACGCAGGTCACCGGGACCCCCCTCTGGAGCCAGGCCTGGAGGTGGCGCTCAATGGCAAGCGCCTGGTGGACGGACCCACAGCCTGAAGAGGCAAAGTGGGTCTCCCTTCCCATGGGCTCACAACCTGTGGGAGGGGATAAGGGGATCGGGTGCTTAGAGAGCTCGGTTGCAGCTGATGCTGGGGACCTTGGTGATCTGATCCCCGTCGACAGAAGCTGGCTCTAGGGATGTGGAATGTCACCTCTCTGGCAGAGACGGAGCCTGAGCTGTGTGCAAGTTTGAGAAGTTCCAACTAGATGTACAGTAGTCAGACCAACCTTGAAAGCTCTGGTACCAGTCCTCATTGACAGGGGTTGGACTCTACTATGTATACCATATATTATATCCTCTGGAGTTGCCCCAGTGAGAAGCGCCAAAGAGGTTTGGCCATTCTTATTGCCCCAAACCTAGGCGCTTGCATGTTGGGGTTTACCCCAATGGATGTGATGGTAACCTCTCTCCGCCTTTGAGTGGGTGGAATGGATGCTGACTGTTTTTTGTGCCTATGCACCAAACAGCAGCACAGAGTACTGACCCTTTTTGGAGTCTTTGGAGGGGGTATTGGAGACTGCTCCTGCTGGGGACTCCCTTGTTCTGCTGGGGGACTTTAATACTCATGTGGGCAATGACAGTGAGACCTGGAGGGGACTGATCGGTAAACAACGCCCCCCTAATCAGAATTGAAGCAGTGTACTGTTATTGGACTTGTGTGCTCATCATGGATTGTTCATAACAAACACCATGTTCAGACATGAGGGTGTCCACACACACTCGCACACTTGGGACCAGAACTCCCTCGACCGCAGTTCGATGATCGATTTTGTGGTCATGTCATGTTTATTCTTTTGATTTAAATGAAGATCAGACTACATTTTGACCAATTTATAGAGAAATAAAAGGGTTCCCACCATTGTACCCCCACTGTATATCGTTGTATCACACAGCTCTATTTATATCAATTGCATTTTACATGAAAATGTGCTGAATGTAAACAGAGGTGGGTAGTAACTTGCTCCATTTTCTCCGTTACATTTACTCAAGTAACACTTTGGATTAATTGTACTTGCCAGAGTAGTTTGAATACACCATACTTTTTACTTTTACTTGAGTATTTATGTCAAGAAGAATCGATACTTTTACTCCATTACGATCGATATCCCATTCGCTACTTTTGTTTATCCATTATTGCATGCGTAATAAGTCACTGATGGTGTAGTGGTATATTCGCCTGACTTCGGTGTAGGCAGGGTGTGTTCAGTTGCTACTCAGTGACAGTGTGAATGTGAGTGCGAATCGTTGTCTGTGTCTTTATGTGCCCTGCAACTGAAAGGCGACCACGTCAGTGTGTAGTCCACCTTTCGCCTTAAGTCGCCTTTGACTGCGACCCTGAACAGGATAAGTTCATTGACTGAAAGGTAACTTGCACTGTGCTCATAAGCTTTTATTTTAATGTTTTCCTTCATTTTATTTTTGCTGCTTAATATCTTTGTGTATACCAATGCATTGTTGATGCTGCATTATGGGCAGGGAGATCAAGTGGATTTTATTATTTTTCAATATCTTTCCAATACATCAAATACACGCAGTAGTGTAGTTGTGACATGAATATGCATTAAAAAAAAAAAACATTACCTATATTATTCATTGGCATGTGCCCCTGATGTAAAAACCCCACTATATGACTCCAACATTAACACAAGAAAGAAAAGGAAAAAGCAAGAAAAAAGTTGAAGCGAGAAAATTAAGAGAAGGGAGGTGAGAAGACAGAGGGGATAAATATTTTTTGATGTACTGCTGATGGCTTCAGTGACTTTGATAGAGCAGCAGCCTCGAAGCAGACCTGCACGACCTCCATAGGTGCTATTGAAATATGACTAAGTATTATGGCTAAAAAGTTGCACCTTCAGGAGAACTTGGAATGGGGCACAGCAGGGAGTACTTCATTTTAGGTACAATGCTGTTGAAGGCCTTTAGCTTCATAAAACTATATGAACCCATGGAGGTGCAGACTTCAGCTTTACTGTCAAAAAATTATTACCTAAGTATTAGAGATAACTCCTTAGAAATATTGACTTCGTGTTGATGTTTTTAGTGCGATAGATGCAAATTACATGCAGATTAACAACCCTTGAAACTACTTCATGATTGCAAGTGGTGTTTTTTCCCCCCATTTTCTACACAGCCTACTTCCCATGAGGCGACTCTAACACAACGTGTCTAACATCAGTCTGACATTATGAGTAAGAGTGTGTGTGTGTGAAGTTTCTTAAGCAAGTGTACCTATCAACATTTTGTTTCAAAGCAAACAATAAGAAATAAATAACACTGCAATGGAACTGTCACGGAGGAAGGGGATAGGGTGGTGGTGAGAGGGGAGGTTTTTGTTTTGGTGAAGCGAAGGAAAAAATAAGGTGGATATAAGTGCATGGAAGCAGGCAAGACAGTTGGAGTGCAGGGAATCTAAAAAAAAAAAAATTGTTATGTATTTATTTTCAAAGTGAAAAGTACAAGCTCAGAAATTAGAGTTCCAGAGCACCAAAGGTTGAGGGACAGACTCAGCACAACATATGACATGACAAGCTAAAACTGGGGGATGACCAGTGTGGTCGGAACATTTTACTCAAGTCCTGTAACGAGCAACAGTCAACCCCTTTTTAACAGAGGGTGCAACTCCACAGATAAATCTACTGGAATAGTCTTTTATTCTTTTCTTTTCGAACAATTTCATCTCATGGCTTTTGCCATCTTCTTCAAAAGGAGTGTAGAGATGATGCAGGGGGCCAAACCATTATGAAGTTGACCTGACCATGTGCAAGTGAGGGCAGCCTTGCGGAATGAAAAAATCTGAGTGACAGTGGATATTGTTGCTGCTGTTTTGGACATTGCATATACTGTACACACAAGCACAACAGTGAATATGAATCACTGGCTCTTATTTGAAAGAAACCATAGAAATAAAACTAAATTATGTAGGGTCAAATGTTAAGGACATACAATTTTAATATAATTTAGTGAATTAACACAACGACAGGAGTGTGAGTCATATGTTGCTTTGATCCTGACATCGAAGCGTATTGGTTCATAAATCCCAAAAATCTTCTGTAAAAGAAAAAGGTAAAGAAAACCGATACTAACTATCGGGCCATTAAATTCCCTAAATCTGACGAAAACATAGCTGAGCATGCACAGTACATACAGTGGGTACGGAAAGTAATCAGACCCCCATAAATTTGTGACTCTTTTTTTTATATTGCAGCCATTTGCTAAAATCATTTAAGTTCATTTTTCCCCTCATTAATGTATACACAGCACTCCATAATGACAGAAAAAAACGAAATTGTTGAAAATTTTGCAGATTTATTAAAATATAAAAACTGAAAGATCACACAGCCATAAGTATTCAGACCCTTTGCTCAGTATTTAGTAGAAGCACCCTTTTGAGCTAATACAGCCATGAATCTGTTTGGGAATGATGCAACAAGTTTTTCACACCTGGATTTGGAGATCCTCTGCCGTTCCTCCTTGCAGATCCTCTCCAGTTCTGTCAGGTTGGATGGTGAACGTTGGTGGGCAGCCATTTTCAGGACTTTCCATAGATGCTCAACTGGGTTTAAGTCAGGGCTCTGGCTGGGCAACAGTCACAGAGTTGTTCTGAAGCCACTCCTTTGGTATTTTAACTGTGCGCTTCGGGTCATTGTCTTGTTTGAAGGTGAACCTTCGGCCTTGTCTGAGGTTCTGAGCACTCCGGAGAAGGTTTTTGTCCAGGATATCCCTGTATTTGGCCACATTCATCTTTTCTTCAATTGCCACCAGTCTCCCTGTCCCTGCAGCTGAAAAACACTACACACAGCAAGATACTGCCACCACCATGCTTCACTGTTGGGACTGTATTGGACAGGTGATGAGCAGTGCCTGGTTTTCTCCACAAATGCCACTTAGAATTAAGGCCAACAATTTCTATCTTGGTCTCATTAGACCAGAGAATCTTATTTCTCACCATCTTGGTGTCCTTCCGGTGTTTTTTTTTTTTTTTTAGCAAACTCCATGTGGGCTTTCATGTGTCTTGCACTGAGTAGAGGCTTCCGTCACCACTCTGCCATAAAGGCCCAACTGGTGGAGGGCTGCAGTGATGATTGACTTTCTAGAACTTTCTAGAACATTTCATCCATCTCTGCATCTCTGGAGCTCGGCCACAGCCTCTTTGGGTTCTTCTTTACCTCTCTCACCAAGGTTCTGCTCCCCAAATTGCTCAGTTTGGCCAGCTCTAGGAAGGCTTCTGGTCATCCCAAACGTCTTCCATTTAAGGATTATGGAGGCCACTGTGCTCTTAGGAACGTAAAGAGCAGCAGAATATTTTTTGTAACCTTGGCAAGATCTGTGACTCGCCACAATTCTGTCTCTGAGCTCTTCAGGCAGTTCCTTTGACCTCATGATTCTCATTTGCTCTGACATGCACTGTGAGCTGTAAGGTCTTATATAGACTGGGGTGTGGCTTTCCTAATCAAGTCCAATCAGTATAATCAAACACAGCTGGACTCCAATGAAGGTGTTGAACCATCTTAAGGATGATCAGAAGAAATGGACAGCACCCGAGTTAAATATATGAATGTCACAGCAAAGGGTCTGATTACTTATGGCTGTGTGATATTTCAGTTTTTCTTTTTTAATAAGTCAGCAAAAATGTCAAGAATTCCCTTTTTTTCTTTCAATATGGGGTGCTGTGTGTACATTAATGAGGACAAAATTAACTTAAATGATTTTAACAAATGGCTGCAATATAACAAAGAGTGAAAAATGTAAGGGGGTCTGAAAACTTTCCGTACCCACTGTATAATTAAAAAAAAAAAAAAAAAAAAAAAACACTGATTTTTTTTCACCAGGTCCGTGCAGTGGTCCAGTGGTTGCCATTATTGCGTAAAAAAACAAACAAAAAACTGAGTGGTCAGTTTGTGTTGACTCAGGCTTCTGACACAGGTTCTCCTGTCAGGAGTTTACATGTTCTCCCTGTGTCTAAGGGGACTCTGGCCTTCTCCCTTAATCTAAAGATGCGCTGTATGTTCAGCTTTTTAAAGACTGACATCAGTGTGAATCCTTATCTGCTACTATAGCTGGCTTTACATGGGGCCTTATATTCTTATTAGCAGGGACGTGCACAGACATTTTGGGGGGCAGGGGTTCAAGTGAGAAAAAGGGTACCTCTTGTAATTTATTCATTCATTTTCTACTCTTTGCTGTTTCCTGCTTCTCCTTCTTTTTCTAGATGCATTCTTTTTTTGGCATTGTGCTGCAGACAGGGTTGCAATTCATTGTTTCATTATTTTTTAGCTTCTATAACTGTGAAACAGAAAACAATTTCCTGAATATAATAATGATTCATTACTCAACCATTGCCACTACACTTCTCTCTCCATACCTGGACATAGTCTTTGATGGTGACATAAAGTTATATTCAGTCTACCGTTCACATTTGAAGGAGAGCTGTATGTCTGTATCAGGAACAGTATTGATATTGGTTTCTACCAACAACAAGCGAGTAGATTAAATAGTTTTAAAATGAGGAGCCTAGAATGCAAAATGAGGAGCCTAGAATGCAAATGATTCCATTCCCAGTCATTTTGAGATTAAAGTTTATAGATCCATGCTCTATTACACTTTAAAAGAAGAAAACTTCAAATACAGGTACATATTTAGATGGCATTTGTTTCTTGTGTGTATCTGTAGATTTGTCTTTAATTCACTAAACAACCTCCTCTACATATTTAATAATAATAATAAAAAAAAATCATTCATTTAAATAATAATAATAAAAACATTCCACAGAAAAAGAGCGCATTTTCTTCAGGAAGATGTCTGTGTGTCCATGTGCCTGCCAATTAGAGTTGCATTAGAAGCCCAAACTCAAATGTAGTGGCACATGTAAACACCAGGGCGGAATAGATTACGTCACATGTAAACAGGTGACCTGAGTTCTTGAATTGTAATGATTTCAGTCGGAATGAAAAAAACGTTTGCATGTAAGCTAACTAAGAGAAGTCTTTATGTTCTTTTTGGTCAGCAGTGGTTTTTGCCTTGGACTGCTGACATTTATGCCCAGTCTCTTCCTTATTGTTGAGTCATGAACACTGAACTTAATTGATGCAAGAGAGACCTGCAGTTCTTTAGATGTTGTACTGGGTTCCTTTGTGACCCCATGGATGAGTCGTCGCTGTGCACTTGGGGTCATTTGTGTAGGCCAGCCATTCCTGGGAAGGTTGCCCCTCCCTTTAAGAGTGGTGGGGGTGCTTCGGTCGGGCTCGGGACCTCTCTGGGTCCTGCGGTGTCAGTGGCATCCCCTTGTTGGGTCCCCTGCTGGATGGGCTCGCTGACTCGCCCCCCCTGTGCACTTGGGGTCATTTGTGTAGGCCAGCCATTCCTGGGAAGGTTGCCCCTCCCTTTAAGACTGGTGGGGGTGCTTCGGTCGGCCTCGGGACCTCTCTGGGTCCTGGGGTGTCAGTGGCATCCCCTTGTTGGGTCCCCTGCTGGATGGGCTCGCTGACTCGCCCCCCCTGTGCACTTGGGGTCATTTGTGTAGGCCAGCCATTCCTGGGAAGGTTGCCCCTCCCTTTAAGACTGGTGGGGGTGCTTCGGTCGGGCTCGGGACCTCTCTGGGTCCTGGGGTGTCAGTGGCATCCCTTTGTTGGGTCCCCTGCTGGATGGGCTCGCTGACCCGCCCCCCCTGTGCACTTGGGGTCATTTGTGTAGGCCAGCCATTCCTGGGAAGGTTGCCCCTCCCTTTAAGACTGGTGGGGGTGCTTCGGTCGGGCTCGGGACCTCTCTGGGTCCTGGGGTGTCAGTGGCATCCCCTTGTTGGGTCCCCTGCTGGATGGGCTCGCTGACTCGCCCCCCCTGTGCACTTGGGGTCATTTGTGTAGGCCAGCCATTCCTGGGAAGGTTGCCCCTCCCTTTAAGACTGGTGGGGGTGCTTCGGTCGGGCTCGGGACCTCTCTGGGTCCTGGGGTGTCAGTGGCATCCCCTTGTTGGGTCCCCTGCTGGATGGGCTCGCTGACTCGCCCCCCCTGTGCACTTGGGGTCATTTGTGTAGGCCAGCCATTCCTGGGAAGGTTGCCCCTCCCTTTAAGACTGGTGGGGGTGCTTCGGTCGGGCTCGGGACCTCTCTGGGTCCTGGGGTGTCAGTGGCATCCCCTTGTTGGGTCCCCTGCTGGATGGGCACGCTGACTCGCCCCCACCCCACCCCCACCCCCCCATGTTGGTGGGGGTCTCACCCGTCCTCGATGTGTCGGCTCAGCAACTCCGTACACCAGTTAACTAACATGTATGTGATTAAGCATAATCGACCTCCCTAATAAATATTCACAATCATTACTCGTCGCGTTAGCTACGGCTAAGAAAACAATTCTATTAAACTGGAAAAACAAACAAACTATCAAACAAACCTAAATCTCATCATAGAATATATTGCGTTAGAAAAAATATCAGCAGAACGAAAAAATCAATTACATATATACGTAGATAGATGGTCACCCTTCCTCAACATGCTAAATCGAGACTCTTGATTCTTTTGCCTGGGTAGACATTAAACTCCCCCTGTTCCAGCACAAAGACATACAGATCAACCATTCTGCAAGGCCATACAGCTGAACAGGACAGGTTTAAAAAAAAAAAAAAAAAAAAAAGGGCTCACCTCAAAGATCAGAACAGTAAGACAAGAGTTATTCTGTTTTCATACATCACTTTGTTACAAAGTTAGTCTAATTTTATTCATGGTCACATCATTTACCTTTAATTTACCTTACTCTGCACAATACAGTTATTGACCTTGAGCATCTTGAAAAGTTCTGTCTTTTTTACATTGAAATTTGTATTATTTCATCTGTATGGCTGCACTCCCTTTAATAACTTGGTATACTGTATGTAAGTGCAATGGATTTATATTGTGTAAGACTGTGCATTTATTTCCGCATTATATTCTACTACTATTAGTCTACAAATCTTTTTCAGGGGAACTGGGTTTGAATTTAGTTCAAAAAAGAAAATGGTAAAGCCTTCTAGTATTATTGCATTGAGAAAATGCTACATGTGCTTGTTTGTACGTGTAAGTGTTGTCATTTCTGGGCTTGGTCCTTCCTAGAGGCAGAACTTACCAGTATTAGTTCTCTGTGTGCATGTGTTGAAGCCCACAAACTAGAAGTACTGTAATCAACATACAGGAACTGGACCGAAGAGAGCAGTACCTTTCAGTCTTTTAATGTCTGTTTCAGTTTTCTTGTCTATATATCTCCCTGTCCTGCTTTATCCAATTTGTTTTGTGTTGACTATTTGACACACATCCTGTGGTGTACATCAGGAAAGAAAGACCTAAAATGTATTATCAAGGAAGGAATAGGAATTTATAAGACACAAATTTGTGGAATTGGATGTTGTGCAATCACAATATAAAGGACACGTAAAGCAACCACACAAATAACTGGCGATGTAAATTACCAACCAAGCACACAGAAAGCATGCAGGTTCTCTGTGCTCTGATGTTCGGATCACCAATTTTAAAGTAACAACTAAAGTAGCACACAAAAACTAAATGCATTGAATAATGTTTATAAGCTAATACATTTCCAATGTAATGCTGAATCATTCAAACGAATACTTTTTGAAACATATAGCTAAACATCACAGTTTGGGTCAGCTGCACCTGAAATTTGATTTGAATAAAAACTAAGAATTAAGTTCAGTGTCATTGTTTACTCTACACAACACGTTTTATTTATTTGTTTTGTTTTGTTTTCATTTATTTTCCCCCCATAAAGATCTCTGGTACCTCCTTCACCAAATAGAGTGTATGTCAATTTCATTGACATGACAGTTTCCCATCAATAAAGCAGACAATAACCCTCAGGAAATTACGTGCGAATTATTATCTTTCTGTCAATATTTTGTGCAGCAGACTGATGTATTCTATTATGCATGATTTACATTATTTAACTGTAAATTTGAAAGCTCAAGAGACTAAGGTTGGTCTGGCAGTGACCTTGACTTTATCCTGCCTTACCTCATAAATGATTCAGTGTGGGGAATGACCATGACACCATAATTTTACCCCCACTAACATTCCCACAGATAGGTTACCAACCAATAAAACAAGGGCCGTTCTGTTTTATTTAGTGGAATGGAAGAGATTTAACGTCACTAGTGGTGTAACAGCACATTCGCCTCACTTAGTTGCAGGCAGCGTGCGTTCAGTTCCCACTCAATGACGGCGTAAATGTGAGAGTGATTGGTTGTATGTCTTTCTTGAATGCTGCTCGTGTTGTCAAAGGGACTGCTTGGCATGTGATGGGGAGCTGGCCTGTGGAGGAAGACTAAGAATGGATGACTTCATTGCAGAAAAACTCACACGGCTGACAACCAACCCTTGTAATGAGCGTACACTAAAACCAATCCATCAAGCAATTATATATACTTATTTTGACAAACTGCTTTATCACTGCTTTCTGTTGAAGGTGAAAAGGAAACTAGTTTTGGATTTTTCATGATTTTTCAAGTGGCCCGCAGCCCTGTATCCCACTAGAATAGATCCACCCCTACCTTGAGCGATCTTCATATTGAGAACCAAGACAACTGCATTCTGTAATAAACTGACAATCCTTAAAGTGCTTATTTGAGGATCATATTTAGTCATTAATGTGCTATGTTCTCAAAGCAGACCTTGACACAGAGCAGAAAGTGGAGGAAAACAGTTTTGCTTCTGAAACTGATTTTCATTCACGAGGCCTTCATACACTGTGTTCCAAATTATTAAGCAAGTTATTTTTCTCAAATTTTTTGCGCGCTTCCAGGCCATTTGTGCACTCTGGGTGGAGTGACTCTGAAGTGTGGACGTTCCCTCTCATATCTGGCCGAGCGCGTATCCTCCCAAAGGATAAACGTGTTTCCTTTGAGGGTTGTTCTTTTTCTTTTTTTAAAAAACCACCAAGATTCATATAAATATCATTTATAGTAGCGATGATTAACTTCCATTTCTGCTACTGAGGTTGATTTCATATTTGGAATGTGACATGGATTCCAGGTAGATTTTCCACATTCCGCATTCCGGGAGTGATTCCGTCCTGCAGACTTCAAGTCACACCTTTCAAGCTGCTACGCGCAAACTAGCCAGGTACGCTGTCTCAGAAGTCATTACGGGAGAATTGGTGTAGCTTGACAGTGCGCAAAACAGGCGCATAAAATACTGTACAGACTTATGCACCAATGGGAGAATATGGCCCTTATTGAATTTGCATGATTAGGAGGTCATATTTATTGAATTCCAGCTATATTTAGTACATGGGGCCCCTTATTTGACAGTTTCACAACTCTTACATCCATTAAACTTGTGACTTTTTTGAAAGTTTTTGTTTTAATTTCTTTTGAGATGGTGCATTGTCATGCTTGAAGATGATTTTGTGAAGGAAAGCATGGTTCTTCTTTTGGTTCCATGGAAGAAAATGGTCAGTGAGAAATTATATATTTTTCAGATGTAATTTTCTGACCTTCAAGGACCCCAAAGGGGCAGACAAGTTCTCTCCCCGCTATGTGTCCATACGAGATGCCCCCATTAAAGATTAATTCCACAAGTGTATCTTGTTTTTCTTTATTCTTTTGTGATGCCACCCAGGGGCGAGTCTCGGTCGAGTACTTTGGGTGGGCTGTACCCTAATGTTTGAAAGGACCCTTCTGAAATTTGCATGGGTTTTCTCCGAGTACTCTGGTTTCCTCACACATCCCCAAAACATGCAGTGTAGATGAATTGGAGACTGTAAATTGCCCGTGGGTGTGAATGTGAGTGCAAATGTTTGTTTGTTTATATGTGCCCTGCAATTGGCTGGCGACCATTTCAGGGTGTAGCCTGCCTCTCGCTAAAAGATAGATGGGATAGGCTCCTGCACGCCTGCGGCCCTCATGAGGAAAAGCATTACGGAAGATGGATGGAGGGAATTAAAAGCAGGACTGTCGTTCTTAATGTGCAAATACAAACTGAGGTAGGAACCAGGCTGAGGTAGGGAACTAAGGATGCACTGTACCTCAAAGTACAATATTCAATGTGCAATTCTTGAAAATTATAAAAGGAGGATAATATCATTTGTGGAGGCAAAGAGTGGTGCTGCTCATACTGGAGTGCTGCTCTGAGTTACTTGTGTGACGGGCCCGGAGGTGGGAAGAGAAGCCAAATATTGTACTCAAGTAAGAGTCCTGTTACTTTAGAGCAGGGGTGTCCAACTCAAATTCACGGTGGGCCAAAATAAAAAATTGGCACAATGTCGCGGGCCAAACTCAATATTTCATGAAAAATCACTGCGACGTGCATGTTTCCCTTTTCTGCAGAAATGTAGCGTTAAAGTTTATCATTGACAACAAACTTAAATTTTGCTTAAACACTGAATCTGGAATAAACAAACTTTAATAATATAAACACGAGAAATCAAATTTGCAATAAAAGACATCAGTCGTTTTTGTTTGTTGTTTTGTATTTAAATAAACATGAATTCTTCTGTCTCTCTATTTTCTATTTATCTATCTCCAACTACCTTTCTTTTTTTATGTAAATCTTTTTTCAAAGACCAACAACAAAACAACCCAAAAATATAAGAATGCCTTTCAATAAAAATCCAAACCTCAAACTATTAACAGTCCCTGCCTAAGAGTTGATAAAGGGAATTAAAAAAAAACATGAATTCAATGATGTTATATTCTTTGTTACAGCCACGTTGCTCCGCACACGACAAACAGATCTGTGTTTTACTTTAGTGAACAGATGATCTGCCTCCCACCTGTCTTGGAAGTTAATCGTTTTCCATCTTTCGTTTGGCCATTTTTGGGAAGGGAAGTGTAAATTTGCCCGAGGAGACTGGTAGCATAGTTGCTAACGACTGCAACAGAAAGGGAAGGAGCGCTCGCCGGGCCAACACACTAGCAAAGCCTTCTGGGATTTGCAATATTAGTGGCGCATGTGCTATATACTGGCGGGCCAGCTCTAATACACATTTAATACGGTCTTGCGGGCCAAATATAATAACATTGTGGGCCAGATTTGGCCCCCGGGCCTAAGTTTGACATATATCCTTTAGAGTAATGACTCAAGTAAAAATAAAAAGTATCCCTCCAAATAATTACTTGAGTATGAATAAGAAAGTACTGCGTGAAAAAAACGTACTGAGTAAGCTGTTGAGTAACTTACGTCAGAGCATGACTGTCAAATAAAATAAAAATTAATATGAATGTGCAAATTTAGATAATGGTGAACAACATCTCTTAATCTAAAACATCCATCCATCCATCCATTTTCTTTATCGCTTCTCCTCAGCAGGGTCGTGGGCTGCTGGAGACTATCCCAGCTATCTTTGGGCAGGAGGCGGGGTACACCCTGAACCGGTCGCCAGCCGATCGCAGGACACATAGAGACAAACAACCATTCGCACTCAGATTCACACCTACGGGCAATTTAGAGTCTTCAATCAACCTACCACACATGTTTTTGGGATGTGGGAGGAAACCGGAGTGCCCGGAGAAAACCCACCCAGGCTTGGGGAGAAAATGCAAACTCCACACAGACGGGGCTGGGATTTGAACCCCGGTCCCCAGAACTGTGAGGCAAATGTGCTAACCAGTCGCTCACCGTGCCGGCGAGCAGTTAATTAAAAACTATAATTGAATTAAAAATAGTTCGTAAATATACTTAAAAGTTAAATACCACTGAACTTTAAAAATGTACTCAATTAGAAATCGAATAATTAAACAGCCATATGTTTAGAAACAAGCTTCATTCTAATACTGTATGTTTGATCGAATTTCATCATTTAAATATGGAAAATGGTATTTTTGATGATTAGCTGGCAACCAGTTCAGGGTGTACTTGCGCGACCACGACCGCGAGCCTAGTGAGGTACTGGAAAAGGGATGGATGGTATTTTTGATTAATTTAGTGATTCTTTTGAATACCATATTTAGTTTTTCTCTGTTGGGAACCTACTGTAGATCTTGGCTTCAGTAAGGTTGGTGACCACTAGTTTGAGTGAATGAGTTTGGATCATGATAGTGTGTGTAATTAACATCCATCTAGTTTCAAATCACAATAGGAGCAGACTGTAGGGCTCCTGGTTTTGTCTCCCCATCACCAGACTTCTGTTTCTCCTGCAAGCTTTGTTATTCGTACAGCATGTTCTTGGTCTACTCTAGGGTATACTGGCAGCTTGATGTGACCTTAACACTTCAGATGGAGAGCTTCTAGCTGGCATTCTAATCGTCTGCCCGAACCACTCCTACTTACTCCTCTTAAACAGAAGGACCACTCTCTGTTCTATGCTCTTTCTAGATATCTGTAGTACAGTCTAAAAGGTTAAAGAGCTAACAGACTTGACAGGGTACTTTTCTTAAAGTTGTTTGCTTGTTTAACCATATTCAATATTGTAAAAAAAACTGAGAATGTAAGATGTAATACATGAACATAATGCAGACAAACCCGAGGTGTTTTATTGTTAACTTTTAACTGTTGTAACCTTTTATACACACTTGTGTAACAATGTTAAGTGAGATGCCTGAGGCGCAGGTGCAACAATGCATTTGTGATTTGTCATTAAAGTTAATATAGTATATATATTTTTTTACATTTCCATATTAAGATTGATAAACTTATTTTCACACTTTTATGCCTGTTAAGACAAATGTTAACGCTACATTTACACTACTTTATGTTACTATGTTGGCCATTTTATTTCTCCGTATTCGAACCTTTCAAAATGTTCTCATGGTCTCTCACAGTATTCGTGACGGGCCATACGGGAGACGGGGCTGTCGATCCCCAGAGGGTCAAAGGCGCACTACTTTTCAGCCTACGGTTTTCCACGGATGCCAGTGCGTTCCATCCCAGTCTGTCACGTTAAAGGTGGGGTCCCTCGCGTTTCTGATTTTCTGTCAAGGTTTTCTACAAATGAAACTTCGACACAAGGCAACTCCTCCGCTTGGCCTGGCTTGTCCTCATTGGGGTCATGGGTGAGCACCCTTGACTGGACACCAGCCAATCACGGGGCACATATAAACAAACGTATACTAACAACTAATCACACACGTTCACACAGAAGAGGGACTAAAACTGCACCTCCTGTATGCAAAGTAGCAATGTGAACGGATCAATGGTGTATTTTGAATGGAGAGGAAGATTTTGTGTAGTCATTTATAATTGTATTGTTATTACTTTGTTCTTTCTGCAGAGCTTTGTACAGCTGCAGCTGTTATGAAAGCACTATATAAATAAAGTGGAGTTGCGGTTGAAGTGAGTCTCAACATTTTGAACACTGAAAAAGAAACATGAAACAGAACTATGTCAGCAAACAGAACAAAGTGTGTTTGGGGGTGTGCACATATGTGTGCGGGTGGAGTGTATGCGCTTTTGGTTAAACATGAGTGTGTAACTGTTGCACTTCATTGTTTTTCACCTTGGACTCAGAATGACACACCGACTCTAAGTAAATAGGTAAATGGGCTTTCACTTGCTTAGCGCTTTACCACCTTCAAGGCACTCAAAGCGCTCTAACACTCTCCTCATTCACCTACGGAGGACGCAGCATCGAGAGCCTCTGGCGGTTCAGTATCTTGCTCAAGGGACTACTCTACCTTCAGCCATGCCATCCTGAGGTCAGAAAGGACTACTTTCTGGCTTTAGTCATTGCAGACAAGTACAGTCCACTTCCCCTCGACTACGACTGCTGACTTTGCAGTCTTTGCTGCTTAGGCAGATCAAACACCACTTTCTCTTTCCTTGGGCCTCTCTGTTACTTTTTTTGTGGCTGACTTGGGGCTTTGCTACTCTACACATTCTCATTCTCGATTGGTCTTTACAGTTTGGGGGCCACCTTCCATTTCCCGTCTCGTATGCGGTGTGACAGGCTTCTCGGAGAGTATTGCAGAAGAGCTGCCATGTATGAGTGATGCAACTCTTGAATTCCAACTGCTCAGCTGTGAAAAGGTGAAGCATTCAGCAGGGTGATGTCAAGGTTGTTGTACCACAGCATCATTGGGCACCTCTGAGGCTGCAGCTTGTAGCTTGTAAGCGCTAACCATTTGGTCCATAGTATCTACATTTTCTTTTGTGTGGTTGTAAAAAGTGATAACCTTGGCTCAGGTTTTTTCTTTGTACTATCTTCATCCATGGCAGCACGGTGGTTGTTTGTTTCTATGTGCCTTGCGGTCGGATTCGTGCACCCCGCTTCTCGCCCGAAGATAGCTGGAATAGGCTCCAGCACGCCCACGACCCTTGTGAGGATAAAGCGGTACAGACAATGGAAGGATGGATCTTCATCCACCACTTTGAAATAATGCATCATGCTCAGGAGTACAATGACCTCTCCTTTCTTTATCTGAAGGGCAAGAAAGGCAGACCATTCCATGTTCAGACTGTATGTGTTTCAAGTGATCACTTACGCTAGTTGTGCTGTCTGTGTAGTTATAGCAAGAAATTTTGCTGTAGAAAAAAAATAGTTTTGCTGATTGTAATGATGTTTCAAGTGATTATATCTAAGATTGGTTACCGGTAGTATCCCCATTTTACCATTGAAATGTAAAACCTTTTTGTAACTGTGTGTGGGCATGTTGTGTGGTATTGTGTGACCGTCTGTACACTGCAGGAAAGAACTGACTGCCTGTATAAGCTCTTGCCAATCTGTGACTCTTGTTGCAAGTACAATGCCAAACTAGTCAGAGCCTCAGAACCCATCATTTAAAATCACATCACTATTTACAGTCAATCATTTGCTACATCTTGCATATAATGCCAGATTTCTTGATTGAATCCAGAAACTTTAAAAAGAAGGAAAACTATATTGCATATATTGTTTGGCCGCTGTAGTTACACTGATCGGACCAACATCTCATGTGTGACTGCTGGCCTCGCAGATGTTTTGCCTTTAAGCTGCACACTGCTTTTCTCCGCATCTGTGTGACTGTACTGTCAAAAAGCATTATGGTACAATCTGCCCATGACAGACTAACATTTACGTTAATGTGAGAGCTCAGGAAGCTGACTGGCAGGATTGAAATCTCCACAACAGACAAGATGCCCAATCTTTCAAGGCAGAGCAATGTCAAGCTGTCAAGCAATTGCGCGCACTGTTAATGGACGTGTAGCACGTCGTCTACTAAGATTAGGATCTTTTACTAAGATACCAAATAGTGGACGTTAAATTGCATGTTCACTCTAACAGATTGAGTGTGCTTTGGACAACGTGTAAAAGTGATGGGAACCACTGTATTTAAAACTCATTTATTGCCATTAACGGCTGTTGAATTCAAATATCCATGTTAACATGGAGGTCTAGCAGTGAATGAGTTAAAAGAGGGTTTTGCGCTTTAGGCAGCTCTGATGGTTTTCACCATGGAACATTTGGGAGAGCACCGCAAGCCAAAAAGGTTGTTTGAAGTGATGGCATTAGAAGTGTTAGTGAAAGAGGCAAACAAACTTACTATTAAGTTACAGAAAATAAATCGATCTAATAATTTTGGGGAAGCCAGCAACCATATAAAAACTACGTTTTGTTTGATTGAACTTGTCCTGAGTGCGTGGACCTATTAAACACCAACGTTTCAATTGTTAAAAATCTTAACTCTAACCCTTACCCCTTCACAAGGATGGGAGGACTTAAAAGTGACAGTGTCTTAACTGCTTAACCTAATGACTTTCAAGTCAATGTTACATAAATTCTCATTGAATTTTTAGGGGGCCACATGGAAACGGTCCCCTTGTATATAATGTGTGATTCTGTTTTAACATGCAATCAGCGTAAGGGGAAAACTTATTTCTTTCACTTGGCTCGAATCAAAATAAAGTCACAAGTAAAAGTGTAACCGTGACAGAAGACAGTCTGTCAGTCTTAGCACCATCCACTTGTGTCTAAATCGTTTAGCCAGCCAGTCGCTCACACTGAGCTTTGGAATTAGTGGAGCAGTCAGCTGTTGAGCTAATCACTCACCACAGTCATTTTCAGATAGTCAACTACCCCACAGTCACTCAATTAAACAGTGATGCACAAGGCTACCGTGATAAGTGGGAGTTGTGAGCCTTCAGTGTAGCATGGCCGATAAACTCCATACTAAATAAGATGTGGCAAGGAATGTACTGTATGTCCATCATTTTTTAACTCTCATAAATAAAAGGGCAAAAAAATAGTTAAATTGATATTACACTTTTCATCCTACTACTTTAAATCGTTTTAAAATGTTTCCACGTCCTAATAGTCACAGAATGATGGTCAGTGCTGCCATGGAAGATAGGTAACTCACTCTTTCACATACCGAAGACTAAGTGATGGGAGGATTTGGCATTCTGGTCAAGATTTGCTAAAGGCCACAGTTAAGTTACATAAATTAAGTGATATAAAATTATATTCAACAAGAGGGCTGCAGTTTAGATTCAAACAGGTCACACCTTTCTATATGGATACTGGGGTATTATTAGTAGCAGAGGTGGTTATGGCATGAATGACTCCCTGGGCGGACAGCTACACTGACGCTCCACCCCGGCAGCGGTCCCCAAACCTTTTTTGCGACACTAACCATTTTCATAGTGAGACATAATTTGAAGGGCGGCATTGAAACAAAAACATATGATTATAAATATTAATGGTGGAATGATTCATTCATCAGAATCAGAATCAGAATCATCTTTATTTGCCAAATATGTCCAAAACATTTTCAAGTTTATTGGTCTCCGGTAGTTGGAGCCGCTCTAGTATGACAACAGACAGTCAATGGACAGAGAACACTTTTGAGACATAAAGACATTGACGAAAAAAAAATAATAGTCACTGAGCAGTAAAGGGTTGCTAGTTATCTGGTAATGCAAATTATTATTTTTTTTAATGGTAATTTTTGTTTTTTTTGACAATTGTGCAAAAAGATGCAGAGTCCTCCCAGGTCGGGGATGAGATCCTTCACTAAGTGGAGGAGTTCAAATATCTTGGGGTCTTGTTCACGAGTGAGGAAAGAATGGAACGGGAGATCGACAGGCGGATTGGTGCAGCGTCTGCAGTAATGCGGACTTTGTATCGGTCCGTTGTGGTGGAGAAGGAGCTAAGCCGAAAGGCGAAGCTCTCTATTTATCGGTCGATCTATGTTCCTACCCTCACCTATGGTCATGAGCTGTGGGTCATGACCGAAAGAACAAGATCCCGGATAGAAGCGGCCGAAATGAGTTTCCTCCACAGGGTGTCCAGCCTCTCCCTTAGAGATAGGGTAGAGCCGCTGCTCCTCCGCATTGAGAGGAGCCAGATGAGGTGGCTCGGGCACCTGTTAAGTATGCCTCCAGGACGCCACCCTGGTGACGTTTTCCGGGCATGTCCCACCAGGAGGAGACCCCGGGGACACCCCAGGGCACGCTGGAGAGAGTACGTCTCTCGGCTTGCCTGGGATCGCCTCAGGAACCCTCGGAAGAGCTGAAGGAAGTGGCTGTGGAGAGGGAAGTCTGGGCTTCCCTGCTAAAGCTACTGCCCCCGCGACCCGACCTTGGATAAGCGGAAGAAAATCGATGGATGTATGGATCAATCGATTGTATCGATATTACAAAATACCACATTGGATTTACGTGCGGTAGATGTACTGTATATGGAGATGTGTATGTGTTGTATTTCCAAGAAACACGCTTGTAATTCCTCTTATTTTGCTTTTTTGTCAGTTAACATACAGCAGTTAGCGCGACACTACTTTCTTCTTCATCTCTTTTCTTCCCTGTGTCTCATTCTGCGCCCCACATCTTTCTGTAGTGCCCTTAGTGGTTGGACGAGACACCACAGTTTTTGCGTGTGTGTGGGTTGTTTTTAAATCGTTTTCATATTGATGTTTAAGACATTGGTCTGTCTGGTAGATGGCAGATGAGAAGGCGACGAGTGCAAAATTATCAATAAGGTGTCGTGTGTGACCCGTAGCACTCCCCATGCACTTTTAAGTCTTTCAAGATGACTAGCTTAGCGTATAGCTAGCCACTAACATGATAGAGATGCGTTTGTGGCACAAAAGAGGAGAATCATTGACAACGTTAACTACTAGACTTTGTTTCAAGAGCAGTTTAATTCATTTATTTAGCACTCTATGTATTATGAACTATTCCTAAAAGATCTTCCTTGTGAAAACCTCACAGTGCTTCTATTTTACTTACTTGCTTTTATTGTATTTCAAAATCCATCCATCCATTTTCTACACCGCTTATCCCTACTAGGGTCTCAGGTATGCGGGAGCCTATACCAGCTAACTGCGGGCAAGAGGTGGGGTACACCTTTACCTTGTCACCAGCCAATCGCAGGGCAAATACAAAACAACCATTCGAACTCACATTCACACCTACAGGCAATTTAGAGTCTTCAATCAACCTATCATGCATGTTTTTGGAATGTGGGAGGAAACCGAAGCACCCAGAGAAAACCCATACAGGCACAGGGAGAACATGCAAACGCCACACAGGCGATGCCGGATTTTAACCTGGGTCCTCAGAACTGTGAAGCAGAGATGCTAACCTGTCTTCCAAAGTGCCGCACTATTTCAAAATCAACTTGCATATTTTGCTAGATATTGCTTTATAATTACACACGCTTCCCATATGCCGTATTCCAACAAGATATGACAATAAAGACACAGCGCCGTAAAGTGGTATGGGGCTCATCTGAAGTCTCTTAATTGTTCCTTGCTTCTCGTAACATTGAAAGCGACATGGAAGTATAGTAAGGAGCGCCTCAACTGTCTTAAACATACAGCAATGATCGAGCATCAAGTAGCTTCCACGGGTTAGCTTAAATCAAGGTACGTCTGATGTAGCCTATGCGGAAGTCTCATCGCTTCTCGATAGTGACGCATGAACATGGACACGTCAGCTGGATCGTAAACGGCGCAGGACTTCAAATTAAATAGTTAATCTTCTGTTTTCCTCATTCCTTGGTTATGTAAGCTTGAATATACATCTTTTGCTGAGTGTCTGTTGTATTTGGCAAGCTCAGTGGTACTGTATGTAAATTACTACTAAAACAAACCACTCATTTCAAAGGGACTACAATTAATAATCTAATGGTTACCCAAGTCAATGAAATACTGTTTAATAGCTCAATGTGATTCAAATGCATTTCCATTTGCTTTCAGTGTTTTCTGATACTGTCTGCTGTATTCTCAGGTAAATGTTTAAAAAAACAAAAATGAAAATTAATATACAGTGGTACATGTAAGCTACGTAACGACATGACAACGCTGTTGTGTAACTCATACGGAGAAAATTGGCTCACGGCAACTTCAAAATACTGTGATATACCTGAAGTATGTGACCTACCAGCTGACATTTAAGTTGACTGTAAACATAAAGGCACAGCAAGCTGAAAAAAAGAAATGTGAAACATTATGGTGTACAAGTAATTGTTTGACCTTTGTGTTGGCAGATGACTTGAAGGGGTGAAGAAAGTCGAGCTTACTGTAACAAGGCGAACATTATGTACAGTATGACTCTTCATACAAGTGAACGAAGATGAACTACAGTGTTTTTTTTAAGTTAGGTGTACTTAATTGAAGATGAATGCAGAATTTCTTCTTTAAAGCAAATATTGAAAATATGAATCGTATGAATTGGTGACGAGCAGGACCTCCAGTGCCAGAGCTGGGCCTTTGCTTGTAATTATGATTCAATCGTTGCATACGTTTGTAATTTTCTTCATTCTTTTCTTGTTGACAGGTCAACTTTCAGGTAAGCTAATTATTTGACGTTCAGACTGAGCAAATTGTTTTAATAGGATACAATTAATGTTTGTAGGTCTGGGTATTTTTTTTGCAGGATAATCCATTTTGGAAAAGAGCTCTTCATTTTAATAAATTAAGGGCTGCGTACATGAATCAGTACAGAAAGATCTTGGACATTACATAAATTCAAACAATTCAATTAAAATATGACTGTTAAATATTTTTATCTTAAAAAAGAACTCAAATCCAATGTATTATTACTAAAACAAACAAACAAAAAAAAGTTCATCCCAAACGTCTTCCATTTAAGGATTATGGAGGCCCCTGTGCTCTTTTTTTTTTTTTTTTTACCTTGGCCAGATCTGTGCCTTGCCACAATTCTGTCTCTGAGCTCTTCAGGCAGTTCCTTTGACCTCATGATTGTCATTTGTTCTGACATGCACTATGAGCTGTAAGGTCTTATACAGACCGGTGTGTGGCTTTCCTTATCAAGTCTGATCAGTATAATCAAACACAGCTGGACTCCAATGAAGGTGTAGAAACATATCATGGATGATCAGAAGAAATGGACAGAATCCAGTTTAAATATGAGTGTCACAGCAAAGGGTCTGAATACTTATGGCTGTGTGATATTTCATTTTTTCTTTTTTAATAAATCTGAAAAAATGTCAACCATTCTGTTTTTTTTCTGTCAATATGGGGTGATGTGTGTACATTGATGAACAATGATTTTAGCAAATGGCTGCAATATAGCAAAGAGTGAAAAGTTTAAGGGGGTCTGAATACTTTCCGTACCCCCTGTACATGTTGGCACTTGGCGGAGTCATCAGGAGACATAGATCTAGTTTTCATTCCTATGCTGATGACCATCAGCTTTACATTTCTGTTTCTCCTGATGACCACAGCGCGACTGATATTCTTAGACTGTAACTCAACCATGTGTTTTCGGTATTGGTCCTGAAACTCAGAGAGAGAAACTAATGTTAAAATTACAACAGCTTTCTTTTAACCCATCAGACAAAGTTAAAAACTTGGGCGTTATCTTATGCCTAACCTACCTAACTTTCATCCCATGTCAATAACTTAGTGAAAACTGGATTTTACCATTTAAAAATCATTGCCAGAGTGCGCCTGTTTCTCTCTTTAGAGAGAGAGAGAGAGAGAGAGAGAGAGAGCGAGAGAGAGAGAGAGAGAGCACAAAGGTGCTAATGCATGCTTTTATCTCCAGTCGCATTGATTACTGCAATGCTCTCCTTTTAGGGTCTCCCCAAAAATACTATTCATAACTTGTAACAACTGCAGAAATTCAGCAGCCCATCTGCTGACGAAGACCAAAAGAGAGACTACATTACTTCAGTTTTAGAGGCTCCTTGTGTGTTACATGCTCAATTTTATAATTTTAATTAATTTAATTGTATTATTTGATTGACTAAGGGTACCAACGTTTTATTGGCCACTTCTTATCTGCCAGTACTTTTTATTTATTTTACACTATTTTATTATTGTTATAGTATGCTATTTATCATTTTATGTATGTATGTATGTATTTTAGCCTTTTTATGTCTTATGATGTAGTCTTAGTTCATTTTACTTATTTTAGTTTGTTCTTTTATTTGTTTTAATGTTCCACTGTTTCCTCAATGGGGGATCAGCCCGCAGCTTCAGTTGCTGACGGGCCCCCATGATGGTGCTTCTTCACTTCACTCTATGCTCAGCCATGTCTCAGTAGCTATGATATGTAGTATTTAATCATCTTTTTTATTGTAACGACTTTTACTCACGTGTGTTGGGTGTCACAGGGACTCATAGACTGCGGGTGGTGGGTGGTTTGTGTTTGTGTCCTTTGTGAAGCACTGTGTTGCTTTTTAAGTATGAAAGGTGCTATAAAAAATTCAAGGTTTGTTTGAAAGGTTTGAGATTGTTGATAAAGATGATGAATAGACTGTAGCATGTTTTTACACATAGCAAAGCTCCCCCAGAGGCAACATTGCTCAATTATTTAAGGAAAGGAGTTGTTCCTCTCCTGACAAACACTGCCTGATTTTAGTAAAATTGTGCAGCAAGTGGAGAAGTTGAAATGCAATGGTGAATCTGTCCATTTACTGTACATGTGTGCACGGTCATGCACAATAGAGCCTTATTATTAAAAAAATATGTGCCATGGAAGACAATGAGAAGTGTGTAGAAATTGTTGTGCCTCTTAATTAATTTCCTGCTGAATGTTATAACTGCATGAAACAGAAAAAAATAAAATAAAATCCTGTTTACTGTCATGCTTCAAATAGAACAATTCTCCCTCCCCACATTGTGTTTTTGGGGCTTAGCTGATTTCGGTGTGTGTGTCTGTGAGGAGCAGTGATAGCAGTGAATGGGAACTGTAGCATTGACAGTATATGGATTGTTCTCTTTTTCCTCTTTCCCATTAGTTAGTGCCAGATAATCAAGTGTCATGTTAGTTTTATTTTAAATTAATGTTATAGATTTTCTGTATCTCAGATAGAGCCTTTCTGCAAGAATTTTGTGTTTTTAGTATTGGTTTGGATTATGCAGAACTGTTGTGAATTAATGTTCATTACCTTACATGCCCGATGCCTTAATTTAATTCCCCATATGAAAAGGGAGATTACATACGTTTAATCAGTGCAGATGTCACATATGCTGTTTGAATGCTTTTGGATCTATACATAATAAGGATATCATGACTGGCTAATTCGAAAGCCGATTTGTGTAATTCACAATTTAATTCTGGATTAATGGAGGTTGTTCAAGGAGACTAGATTTGATTGTGACAAGACTGGAGACCCCAAAGGGAGAATGGCTTCATCAGACACTATTGTTCTTGCTGCACACCCAATTTTATACATACACAAATACAAATACTGTATGCAGTGATTAAATATGTCAAGTGTAATCAGTCTGGCAGTGAAGTACAAATCCTCAACTGATTTTCTACAGACATTTCTGAGCGGTCTTGTTCTGACCTGTTCTTAGTGTTATTTTTATCCTTTATCCCACAAATAATTGAAAAAAAATATTTCACTGTGATTCAAGTGCAGCAATATCTGATAAGTATGTCTATGATTGTTTTAGATTATGTACGCTCTGATGTTGAATCAGTAACTACTGATAACACATTGATAATACTTTTTTGTACGTGACTTTTCCCAAGAAATGTCATAATTAAAATTTTCTGTTGTTTCAAGGGTTAGAATAAACCAGTATGTAATTACAATGATTTCATTCTGCTTGAATTAAAGAGGTTTCACAAAAATACAGTATTGAATACACTATTCACAAATTAGAGCCATTGGGCCTCATTCATTAAAAAATGCCTGGAAATCTTACTCTGTACACAAAATCACTGTCAGATTCATAACACGTGCACAACGTCCAATTTTCTTTGCACCACGGTATGTATGTTAATGAATCACAATTGATTCTAAACGACGACTCGTGCCCGTGACGCTCCCATCTCCATTAGCCTTACACCCATTTCACTGTAAAAGGCAAAAGGGTTGCTTGACATGGCCCCAAAATGTTCATTACTTTCTGAACACTTATCCTATTTAGTAAAACCTAAACAGTTTGTATCATCGAAAAGCCAGCCAAACACAGAAACTGACATGTAATAATGATGTTAGTCATTTTTATTAATAATTAAAAAAAAAAAAAAAATTATTATTATTATAAACTCCAACTTGCCATTTCTCTCCAAAATTCAGGAAAAGGTAGTGGCAGTACAGGTTCATACTCAGCCCTCTTGCAATAATCTATATTAACAGTTCCAGCACCGCTTTTGTCCATGCCACAGTACAGAGACTGCCCTCTTAATAATCACCGGTGACCTCCTGATGGCATCTAATTTCGGACTATTATCCATCCTCATTCTCCTAGACCTGACCATGGCCTTCGACACCATTTCCCACACCATCCTCCTCACCAGACTGGCTGCAATTGGTTTACCCAACACACCCCGAAACTGGTTCAAATCATATATCTCTGACCGTACTCAATTAAATCAGCTGAAAACCTTTTCTTCCCATCTATCACCCTTTTTCTCTGGTGTTCCCCAGGGTTCAGTCCTTGGTCCTATTTTGTTTATTATTAATCTTATCTCACTTGGCCATATATTCGGCAAATACAACATCCACTTCCACTGTAATGCAGATGACACCCAGCTCTACCTTTCATCCAAACCCAGTTCCCTCTGTGCCGGTCTCCAGGAAATCCAATCCTTGTTCTCCCTCAATTTCCTCAAACTCCACAGTGACAAAACTGAGATTGTCCTCAGTGGCCCCAAATCCATCCTCCCTAAACATCACAGCTTCACCCTCACCATGGACAACACCTCTGTTTCCCCTTTCCCTCATGTTAAGAGTCTGGGTGACACCCTGGACAGCACCTTGTCATTCCAAACTCACATTTACAACATTATCCTGTCTGCATATTTCCATCTCCGCAATATCAACCGCCTTCGTCCATCACTCAACCCATACAAGTGCCGCCATATTGGTCCACTCACTGGCAACATCGTGTCTGGATTATTGCAATTCTCTCCTCTTTGGTCTTCCCCATGAACTCATCCATAAACTACAACTGGTCCAGAACGCTGTCGCCTGCATAATCACCAGAACATCATCCACCAATGATATCTTACCCATCTCCAGCAACTCCACTGAATCCCAATTAAACAGTGCATTGACCATAAAATTCTCTCAATACATTCAAGACCATCCATAACCTTGCTCCTTCATATTGCTCTGATTTCCTCCACATCAACAATCCCACGCACTCTTAGGTCTGTCTCCTTCATCACCCTCATTGTTCCTCCGGCCTGTCTGTCCACCATGGGGTCCAAAGCCTTTAACCGCTCGGCTTCTCGGCTCTGATATCCACCCATCCATCCATTTTCTGATCTGCTTCTCCTCACTAGGGTCGCGGGCGTGCTGGAGCCTATCCCAGCTAACATCGGGCAGGAGGCGGGGTACACCCTGAACTGGTTGCCAGCCAATCGCAGGGCACATACAAACAAACAACCATTCGCACTCACATTCACACGTACGGGCAATTTAGAGTTGTCAATTAACCTACCATGCATGTTTTTTTGGGATGTGGGAGGCAACTGGAGTGCCCGGAGAAAACCCACGCAGGCACGGGGAGAACATGCAAACTCCACACGGGCAGGGCCGGTGATTGAATCCCCGGTCCTCAGAATTGTGAAGCAGACGCTCTAACCAGTTGACCACCGTGCCGCCATATATATATATATATATATATATATATATATATATATATATATATATATATATATATATATATATATATATATATATATATATTTATAGACGATGCACGATATATTGTTTGAGCATCGTCATCATTACGATGTACATGTGCGCAATAGTACATGCGCGCAATAGTCACATCGCAGGGTCCACTGAGATGTTGGTGTAATGCAATAAGCAGTGAATCAACTGTAATATTAAAAGTGACCAGCAGACGGACTTGTTTGGACGTGCTAATACGATTACTACCCATGTTATAACACTTGAAACAACACACAGAGCAGCCAAGAGTCTTGTATACTTATCTCCCTATATGATAACTATGAAAGAGGACGCTGGAATCAATGTTCACCTGCTGCATTTGCTATTTCGCTCTTCAGAATGAAAATAGGATGGCACGCTGTAGCTGCGTGAGTGCGCAACGTGTGCTCAGAGGCACTGCATAAATGAGAGCAAATATATTCCTTGATTCTTTTTTAATACAATAAATAATTGTGATAATGGATTACTAGGAAATTTATTATTTGTATTAGAATGCTTTAGCTAAAACACTGAACAATCACACTGTGATAATTTGGAATTTATTTTGTTTTGTAAAATAAGAGTAGATAAGATAAAATATAATGTTAATATAGTCAGCTAGAGCTGCTAAGAATGCAGTTATCAGTCATTTCACCATCGTTCCTGCCACACTGTTTTGTTTTTTGTTTGCACATTAAGGACTACAGTCCTATTTTTGTTTTATTTCCTCATTTAAAAAAAAAAACATTCAAGCAACAAGTTTTTCCTCATGTTTTTGAGATTGAAGGGTAAAAGCCACCTCCGAACTTCACTGTTGGTATGGTGTTTTTAGGGTGATGTGCAGTGCCATTTCTCTTCCAAATGTGGTGTGCATTATGGCATCCAAAGATTTCAGTTTTGCTCTCATCAGACCAGACTATATTCTCCCAGAATTTAACTGGCTTGTCCAAATGTTGTTCAGCAAACTTTAAACAACCTTTGACATGCTCTTTTTTTCAGCAATGGAGTCTTGCGTGATGAGCGTGTACACAGGCCATGGCGGCGGAGTGCATTACTCGCTGTTTTCCTTGTGACAACAGTACCTGCTAATTCCAGGTCTTTTTTAAGCTTTCCACATGTGATTCTTCTATTTATTCTTTGCACTCCTCAGTCAGAAATCTTGCAAGGACCACCTGATCAAAACCTTTTCTCTGTGTCATTTCACATTTGTACACACAACTTAATTTCTGATCTTATTTGTTCTTTCTTTGTATTTATGGATTACTTGGGTTGTTCCCAACATCTGGTGAAATGTTCCTGTCAATAGCACCTTTGGAAATATATTTTAATGAGAAAATTGTGATGTGTTAAATACTTACACTAACTGACCCTTTCCAAAAAAATTTAATATCATGGAAAAGTTGATTTATTTATTTCCATACTTCCATTCAAAAGGTAAAACTTTCATACATTGTAGATTCAGGGACCACAATTTAAACAATTTCAAGTATAGAAGCCCAAATTTTGTAAAAATAAACAAATAAATACCTGAAATTGTTTGAATTGTGGGCCCTGAATCTGTAATCTATGAAAGTTTCACTTTTTGAATGGAATTATGGAAATAAATTAACTTTTCCATGATATTCTATTTTTTTGGAAAGGTTTTGTATATGTGTAGCCTTTTTTCATTTGGTTTACATGAACGCTGTGTTGTGTTCCTGTGTATCTGGCGACAACTCCCTAAAAGCATGTCTCCACCTTCCAGGCATAGTAATGGTTTTGTTACTTAAAGTTACTGAGAATTAGTAGAGCATTCTATTTGAGGCTTTTGTCATAAATCTAAATTGTAATAGAATCTAATACAAATAAAAACCAGATGAGCTCACTCAGCAAGTCGAGTTGACAATTGTCTATCTTTTCAGCAAGTTATCCTTCCTGTCAAAATTTCCTCAGAGAGGAAAACGGTAATGGTGATAAAAATGGTATGCATTAAAGTTTTCACTGGTAAAAAGTTCATTTTTAAATACGATAATTAACTATGCTGAAATCAAAATTCCATATGTATTTGTCTCCTATTATTAAAATTCCTTTATTAACTGTCTAGCTAAACAATATGCAGTTAACGGTTTGGGAAGAGAGTTCAGCTAAGTGTGCCTGTGTATTAATTTCCCCCCTCCGTGTTTACAGTCAACAGAAGCTTTCCAGTTTAATGGGTTTTTTTTCCCATTAGATACCATCTGATTCGAGATGGGATTAATTGTCACAGCTACAGAGAAGAGATGATGAGAATACACATTACTTATCGAAGTGAGGGATAGAATATTGATTGTATTTGGTAAAATAACTTATGAAACACAAATCACAATATTCTGTTCAGGGAAAAAAACATTCTGCTTCAATAGTCAAGTCACTCGTCTGTATCCTTCAAAAAAAGACATAATTATGTTGACATATGTTTGTTTGTATATTGTTTTACAATGCTGGGCAATATTAAAGACCATGTGAAGCAAAAATACAGTGTAGCTTCAATTTAATGGCCTAATAGAGGGGATATATTTATTCTATTTTATTACGATGACATACCTAAATAAATAGTGAAGCTTACAGATAACTATAAATGTAAATTATCAGATGGAAAATGCAATAGGGACATGAGTCTGACGCCTCACAGAGTTCCACTACAAATTTGAGAACAATAAATCACCTCTATAGTCATTGGCAGGCTTCTACATTTAGTCATATATTTATTCAAAAAGACAGGTTTTTGTAATGTCTTGGCATTCAGGCGATTACACTTTTCTTCATGCAAGTTGTCCAGTTTTAGAGACCATCCGCTCACATGCCTTTTATATGCTGTGGTGTATGGTGTATATGGAGGCGACACGAGGCGCAGATGGATTCATCAGCATTTGAATCTCCTATACCCCTTCTTGCCCCATTGGAGCAAAGCCCAACACAAAACTCACTCTCTACTTGCCTAAATGTCATGTTAAATTAGGGAACACCAAATTTAAATGTTATGAACAAGTGTCCAATAGGGAAAAAAGGCAGTGGTATTGCTATTATTTTTAAGTCATTATTTCAGTGTAAAGAAATTATACTGGGTGATTTTAACTCTTTTGAATATTTATGTTTTTTAGTTAAAAGTGACCCAAAGGTTATTGTTTTAATAATTTATAGACCTCCAAGATACAGCACAATAGAACATTTATGGAGAATTTTTCAGAACTGCTGTCAGTTATTTGTACTGACTACAACTAATTTGTCATAACGGGAGACTTTACCATTCATGTTGACAAAAACAGAAAAAAAACAATCTAAAGAACTCTCTGCTATACCAGACACATTTGACCTCTCACAACATATTAAGAGTCCAACCCACACTCAAGGTCACATCTTAGACCTCTCTTGGTCCTCTCTCAGGATGTTGAAATAAATCAGTTGACATTATGGAAATGGCAATTTCTGAACATTTTTGTGTATTTTATGAATTACAGATTATTCCAAAAGTTCAGACAACCTCTATGTCTGTTAAGAAAAGGTACATAAATGAGAGTACTGCCACTAAGTTTATGGAGACCATAGCTGTGCCACAAACTGTAAATGATGAGACAGTTGACGAACCTTTGGATAATTTCACCTGGAAAATCTCAAATGTCATGAATGCTGTCACTCCTATTAAAACAACAATAAGACAATTTTGAGGTAACCTAGAACACCGTGGAAGAGTGATGGTAAAGAATGATGGTAAAGACCTCTACATCAAAGTGGAGGAAAGCAGAACATAAGTGGAGAAAAACTAAACTCCAAATTGGCTATGACTTCTACAGACTAAGTATTTTTAATTTTAAGTAAGAGTTATTCAGGACTAGACAGCAACACTTCTGAAATCATCAGTAAGAATTTCAACAATACCCGCACTCTGTTTGCTTTGGCTGACAAGCTCACAACCCCCCAAATCAGATAGCTCCAGAACTCCTAACAGTAGATAAAAGCAATGAATTTGCTTGTTATTTTAGTGAAAAAATACAATCCATCAGGTTAAATATCAACATACATAAACAAAATGATAAAACGAGTCTACATCTGAAGCCACCAAGGAAAAACTCTTTCACCATGTCAGAATTTGATAGTTGACCAAAGAACTGTAGAGAAAACGGTTCACCAGCTGAAACCATCAATGAGCTGTCTTGACTCAATACCATCTGACTTTTTCAAAGCTGTGGTTAAATCTGTTCCAGCTGATTTGCAGCAAATAATCAATTGCTCACTTCAGTCAGGCGGGTGTCCTAAAGCTCTTAAAGTCGCTGCCATTAAGCCTCTTTTAAAAAATAGAATGCTGGACGCCTCCATGTTAGCAAGCTATAGGCCTATCTCAAATCTCCCTTTCATAGCCAAGATTGTTGAGAAAGTTATTTTTCATCAACTCAGCAATTTCTTGAACTTAAATGGACTTTTTGACAAATTTCAATCAGGTTTTCAAACTCATCACAGTACAGAATCTGCTCTTATCAAAGTGCGAAATGATATAAGGTTGAATACTGACTCGGGAAAGGTGTCAATTCTGGTCAATTGGATCTCAGTGCGGCTTTTGATACGGTAGAGCATAATAGACTACTGAACAGGTTTGAAAGGTGGGTAAGACTAAATGGAACAGTCCTTAAACGGTTCAGGTCCTACCTGGAGGAAAGGAGTTATTTTGTAACCACTGGAAGTCTTCAATCTCATCGAATAGCAAATACCTATGGGGTCCCTCAAGGGTCAGTTCTTGGACCACTCCTGTTCAGCCTGTATATGCTACCCTTGGGTCAAATTCTTCAGAACTTAAATTTTGACTATCATAGCTATGCACATGACACAGTTATATCTAACAGTGTCTCCAGATGACTACAGTTCAATTGAAGTGTTGTATCACTGTCAAAAACAGATAAATAACTGGATGAGCCAAAATGTTCTTCAATTAAACCACAACAAAACTGAGATAATTGTTTTTGGCAATAAAGAAAAGATGACTGCTGTTTGTAAACACCTGGAGTCACTCTCTTTAAAAACTAAAGACCAATTCCGAAATCCCGGGGTACTGATAGATTTCGACCTGATTTTCAACAGTCATATCAAATCAGTTACTAAAACTGCCTTCTACCACCTAAAGAACATATCCAGAGTGAAGGCTTGCATGTGCCAAGCAGACCAGGAGAAGCTCATCGATGCTTTTATCGCAAGTAGATTGTAATGGTCTTCTGACTGGACTCGCCAAAAAGAGCATTAAACAGCTGCAACTCATTCAGAATGCTGCAGCTTGGGTTCTGACAAGAACAAAGACTCTAAAGTCTTTATAATCAGCCTTAGAATATATTTTAAAGTTCTACTGCTGATCAATAAATCACTAAATGGTTTAGGTCCTGAATACATTAAAGAAATGCCAATGAAATATAAACCCAGTAGGGCACTGAGATCAACAGACTCAGGTCAAATAGTGGAGCACAGAGTCCAAAGCAAACATGGTGAATCAGCATTTAGCTATTATGCTGCACAAAAATGGAATAAGTTGCCAAAAGAAATGACATCAGCCCCATGTATGAATGTTTTTATGTCCAGGTTAAAAACTCTTATTTTTTTCTCATGCTTTTTACAGCATTGCCCCTTTTAAATGATATTTCTTGCACTGTACGCTGTTTTAATTGTACTTTTTTAATCTCTCTTTGTTTTAAATGTTTATAAGCTGTTTTGTCTTTGTTTTTAAATGCTTTTAGTCATCGTGTAAAGCGCATTGAGTTACCTTGTGTATGAAATGCGCTATATAAATAAATTAGATTTGCTTTGCTTTAATGTAATATTTAACTTGTTACTATGTCACATTGTACAGTTTGTATAGGTATTTGCCTCTTTTTTACTCTGCTATCTGGAGCCAGGTTGGCAATGCAAATACCTTAGCTGGATAAGGTTCAATAAATAAATACGTATATGACTTCATGGACAACTCTTAGTTGTTTTTTCTCTCCTTTTTTTTACAACCTGACTGTTCTGCTGCGTGGCCTTGCAGAATGGTGGATCTATATGCCTCTGTGCTGGAACAGTTTTGCTGTGTAACAGGGGAGTTTTAAATACTCTCTCTGCTTATTTGTAAAGTTTTTAATTATTCTGATATTTATTGAAAATGCAGCCGGACAGACAAAGGTTGTAGGGGACAGGCAGAGGGATAGAGTGGACAAGGGGATTAGGGGTGAGAACCTCAATAGAACAAAAGCGACACAGTCTAGATATTTGAACACAAATAACATGACAACAGTCATTTGTTGATGGGGTGGGCAGCCGGTGAGGACATGCAATAACTAACCAAAAGAACAAAAGGGCAGGACAGGATGTGGGAAAATGAGCAAGGCAGTGCTGCTGATGAGTGGTGCAGTGGGATTCATTTTTTAGTGTCTAAACACTAGGCTTTACACTGTCAGGATTTTTGGGGCCGATCATTGATCACCGAGTTTAAAAAAAACGCTAACCGATCACCGATCCGATCACAAGATGCCGCAATGTGTCTATTTAAATGACCTGTTCATTTACTGTATATACTCGTGTACTTAATTGCTCAAAAAAATATATTTACAATAAATAATGTATCTTTGTTCCTCTATTGATGCCAGTGAGGGATAGTGACAGACAGAACAAATAAATGCTCTATTAGATGGCAGGAAGTACATATTGTCATTAATGTATCCACTTTGGGTGCCATTTTTGTTTGTTTGTGTGCCATGAGATTTTTCAATTGTAAAATATATACCATTGCTCCATAAAAGTTGGAAATCACTGCTCTTGTCAGGTCATGTATTCTAATCAGTCAGGTCAAACCAACATTATAACATGACAGAAATAATGGGTGCTGTGTGGCTGTTTCAATCTTTAGAGACGGAAAAGGATTACAAAGGGCTTCAAAAGCAAAAATGTCAAGGAGGACAGTGAAACCTCATTTAACTGACAAATTGGGCGGAGGGGTCATCTGTTAAAGCCCTTTCGTGGCCTAAAAACACAGAGTACAGTAAAACAATTTTTACTTATTTCAATAAAAAAATTGCTTGAAAGAAGTGATAATTGTCTTAAAACTATTTGCTTTTTTAGTCTCATTTTAAGTGTAATCAGATTCATTTTGAGACTTTTTACTAGAAATAATTCAAATACAGTAAGATTGGTAAGATTATTAAGAGGAGTTTTTGCAATGTGGTCTGTCGCTCCTGTATATGTGCTCCCACTGTGGCTGACTGGCTACAATTCCTGGGTATAGTCCACGTTTCACTCAGAGTCAGATCGGGTTAGCTCCAGCTCCCCAAGACCCTCAAGATAAGCGGGACAGAAAATGGGTGGATGATTTTGGCTGAAGTGTGAAATAGCTGAGCTGCTTGTTTTTCTTTTCTTGCGACAAAAGCAGCAGTTCAACAGGGCCATTTCTCACAAACTCCAGTGCAAACTAATTACAAAACAACAATGAGACTCCAATTAATTATTCTCACGGCGATACCAAAGAGATCTTTGACCGTTCTGTTACTGTTTTCTTTCATTTTCAGCACAGCACCCTGAATGCTGCCCATATTCAGTAGTACCTTAAAATTTGAATGACCCAAAACTTCGGCAATTTGGTGTTTCGAACAAATATTGCCCAAAGTTTAAACCATCATCAAAAATTCAGGACCATAAATAATAATAATAATTCTGGTTAGCAAATTCATATTGCATATTCTCCATGTTTTTACACGGGTTTTCTCCTGGTACTCTGGTTTCCTCCCACATTCCAAAAACTTATTAATTGAAGACTCAAAATTGTCCTTAGGTGTTAATGTGAGTGTGCATCATTGTTTGTCTATTTGTGCCCTGTGATTGGCTGGGGACCAGTTCAGGGTGTACCCTGCTTCTCCTCCAAAGTCAGCTGGTATAGGCACCAGCACACCCATGACCCTAATGAGGATAAGCAGTACATAGAATTGATGGATGGGTAGAATATCACATCAGTGAAGCTTGTGGTGGTGTGGGCATGTATGGCTGACAATGAAACTGTTTCCTTTGTATTTATTGATGATGTGACTGCTGACAAAACCAGTAGGCTGAATTCTGAAGTGTTTCGGGCAGTATGATCTGCTCATATTCAGCCAAATGCTTCAGAACTCATTGGACAGCACTTCACAGTTCAGCTGGACAATGACTCGAAGCGTACGGTGAAGGCAGCCAAAGGATTTTTTTCAAGGCAAAGAAATGGAATGTTATGCAATGGCCAGGTCAATCACATGACCTTAATCAAATTGAGGATGCATTTCAGTTGCTGATGAGAAGGTTTTGTTGTAGTAAAAGCCTGGCAGAGCATAACTACAGATGAAATCCAGCATCTGGTGATGTCGAAGGTACCATCTTGTTCCTTTCATTTCATGTTTTGCCTCTTCCTTTAGCTTTTCTGACATTTTGCCAGTAACTTCTTATGAAAAATTAGAGGAGTTTCAATATTAAAGAGAAAAAATAATGTCACAATTTAATTTCACTTTCACATTTTGCAGGCTCAGAAAAGTACACCTACCTGAGTTCTTTTTAGAGTAATACATGGGATCTACCGGTATGTCTCTTATTGTACAATCAGAAAATTATGTTTATATTCAAGAGGAAAGAGGCTTGTACATACATATTTGGGTCTTTGGAGCAACTGCTCACCCATCAGGTGTGAATTTTATAAAGTAGTTTTACATCAGCTGCATTTGCAGTGGTGCTCCTTGAAAAAATAGCTCTTAGGCCCCCATCACTTGTGTTCAGCAAACAATACAAACCCTAAAAAATGGAACACTAGGGTGTGTCACAGTAATACCTACATTTCTAAAGAAAAAGAAAACCTTCTTATTAATAATAATATTAATCAGACTTAATTGGAAATTTTTTTTATTTCAAATAAATATATCAATGGATAGAAAGTCATGGGTGAGCATTATACATTGGAAGAAGGGTTTTCCTGATTTTTTATTTTTTTTGGGAGGTGGGAAAATATCCCTGTAAAGCTGCAGTGTTAAAACTAAACACTAGGGTGTGCCACAGAAATACATATATTTCTAAAGCACAAGAAAATCGTATTAATAATGATTATGATCAGACTTAATTAGAAAAGCTAATTAGGAGGGGATCTCCAATTACATTTATTTAAAAAAATATATCAATGAATAGAAAGTCATGGGTGCACATTATACATAGGAAGAAGGGTATTCCTGATTTTTGGATTACATTTTGGGGGTGCGCATTATACTGGAGAGCGTATTATACATGAGAAATTACTGTATATGTTGTGGGGTATGTTTCCATTTGGAAAGTCAGCTTTGAATAATTTGCGTCGCACTGCATATCTCCTGTATGTTATGCTTTCAATTTATATTTTTAAGGAGAGCTGATAAGCGAAAAAAATAAAATTGTGATTATTAATTAATGCCAATAACTGTCCATACACATTTTCTAAATCAGGGACCACTAACATTGCGCCCACGGGCACCGGGTCGTATTAATGTACAACGTGTAGCCTGTGGGCCTGTTCTAAATATAGCACACTCGTGATGGTACATTGTGATTTCCGAGGAATAGTGTAAAAGTGATCATTTGAAAATGTCAATACTGAGATTTATAGAAATGAAGTGTTACCTGTTTCCTGCCTTGTTAAATCACTGTTGACAATGTGTACAGCAGATGACGTGGCAAGAGGGATGAATGAACTAATGCCGCGATGTGCAGAACTACAAACTATTTATGAACCTGTATAAGTTCATCCAATACGCATTGGTTCAACACAACAAAATGAGTCTCGCTTCAAAGATGACTTCAATATGATCTTGAGGATTGACATCAAAGCCATTTTAGGGAGAATATGGAGGCTGATGTCAGATTAGCGTAGAGTAGGTGAAGGCAGGCAGAGTTCCCGATTATGCAATAGCTCGTATTAAGACCCTTTAGGAAAAGGCTGAATGATTACTTCTATTCATCATGTTTAATTCAAGACTGACTGGAATGTAGAGAAAATGAACTTTTTATTGTTTACCAATGTAACCATAGTATAGATACTTATTTTCTTGCAGCATTTGAAATTGAAAATGTGAGAGGAGACAGGCTGTGAAACTCTCAGATCCATCACTATAAATGCCCCATTTTACTCTTCTTTCACTGGATGTGAAAAGGGTTAGAGAGCTTTCTAGAGCTTTGTTTTTCATTTGTTGGACACCAATGTGAAAGGTAAATAAACACTCGCTTCAATGACAGCTCCATCTCTGGCTGTTTTAGTAAACTGTTGAAACTTGCAAACAATCCAGTTCACATCAGTTTGTTCACACCATATGTTGTAACTTAGGTCATGTTTCTTGCAAAAATGTGGGCAAGCGCTGTAAGGCGGTGGACGAGCCAAGCGCCACAGCGTGTCACCCATCCACACCGGCCTCCTCCAACATACTGTATGCTCCTGGAGGAATGGGCAAAAATTCCCATAAACTCACTCCTAAACCCTGTTGAAAGCCTTCCCACAAGAGTTTATGTAATTGTTGCAAAGGGTAGACCAACATCATATTAAACCATATTGATTTAGAATGGGATATCACTTAAAAACATATGAGAGTATTGGAACATGGAATGTGAATTCCTTTGTTTTTGTTGGATAAGTCATTTGAGTTTCAGATCAAAAGATGAATTTGAGAAAAAAATTCAGACTTCAGCAGATGTAAATAACATGAAATAAAAGATGCAGCACTCTTTGCGCACCTCTTTTACTCTGAATCTCTCCTGCCATGCCTGCATGCTGGTTCTATGTGTGGTATTCAGCACTGGGTATACATGGAAGTCTGAGTTGAAGTTCCCTTTGAGGGATCCATTAGTATAATATTATCATTTTGAAAAAAATCTAAAAAAAAGAAAATAATCTCTTTATTTTCCGCATCTGGTTATAGGAACTGCATCTGGTTTCCGTGTTTCCATTCCTTCACACAGTAAATGACCGATGGCACTATTACGCTTAGTCCATTCCATGTAAATCGCTCACTATCCTATACCGTTTCAACCGTGTGTGTGTGTAGGAGAGAGAGAGAAAGAGTTTAAATGCCACCAGCACAATCTAGACCAACTGCCAAACATCTAAATTGACCTTTTCACCCTCATTATCCTCGCTATCTAACTAAAGACACCCCATTTTCTGTGTCACACCCAGAGCAGTTGAATGGCTTCTGCGACACTTAACCTGGAGGTAAATACACTCCACCTTAAGTAGTAGGTGTCTGGTGTCTGGTGTCTGCACTATAGTTCAGTTCACCAGTTTAATTCAACTTTATGTCACGATAAACTAGCGACTCTCAGGATATGATACTCTCAAAATATAATCACCAAGGTGTGTTGTTTCTTGATGCAGATTTACAATGTGAAGATGATAACTTAAAAAAACAGTTGACAGAAAGTTGACTAAGAAATTTGTTTGGAAAAGAGGTAGGCAATACCAGTGCTCCGACAAGCACTGAACATAAATGAGCTTAAAGTTTATGGGAAAAGAACAGGCAAACGTTCAATTACTAATCTATAAAAAGTTTAGGAATCACCGTATATAATTTCTATTACTCTATATATTCTGTACTGTAGTATTTTGCAGAAAAGGACCAACATCCATCCATCCATCCATTCTCTGTACCGTTTATCCTCACGAGGGTCGCAGGTGTGCTGGAGCCTATCCCAGCTGACTTTGGGCAAGAGGTGGCATACACCCTGAACTGGTCGCCAGCCATTCACAGAAGGACCAACATGTGAAGGCAAAAGGTATATGCTTTTTCTAATTGCAACATTCGTTGTACAATGACAAACCTTTAATTTAACAAAGCTCTATTGTAGGTATAACTACATATGACAATGAAATTTACAGTCAACTTTTATTGACCAAAATGTTTTACTGTGGTCTAAATGCCACTAACCAAAGTTTATCATGTTAAAAGGCAAATCATCCTGAAAACCTATGTAAGAGTTTAAGTAACAATCTACACAACTCTTTTTCAAACTCCAATGTAACGTTTGGAGATTTTTAAAAGGGTCATAATAATTCATGCCGATGTTTAACTCATAAACATGTTTATAACAAACAAGAAAAGTATTTTTGGCTGACTTTGAATGAGAGCAGGGGAAGACCACAGACTGCTTGCCAACTAATCGCACAGCACCTAGACAAAGAATCATTCACACCTTTGGGTAATTAAGAGTCATTAATCTAATAAACATGCATGTTCTTAGAATGCGGGAGAAAGCCAAAGTTCCCAGAAAAAAAAACCTACACAATGATGGGGAGAACATGCAATCTCCAGACAGTAAGGCTATGGCCGAGGTGTTAACCATGACCCCACCGTGCTGCCCAGCGTTGGTATCAGAAAAAGATGATTAGGTCAAAACTGTGCCTTTCATTTTATATATATTTTTAAATTTACGACTACAATTAACCAATGGAAAGAAGACATGGTAATTACCTTTTGTTATGTATTATATCCAGTATACTGGAATTAAGTTTTAAATTTTTGGTCAACCTATATACTGTACTGCAGTATACAAACAGCCCTGTACCATCAAATACTTTCTTTAGTTTAAATTGTTCATCCCATACAACTTCTAGACAACCAGAAGCAACAGTAGAAACTTGAAATACATGGACAAAAGAAATACAATTTATGCATTAAAAATGTAATTTTTTTTCTTGTCATTGAAACATTAATTACATGAATATACACAGTTGCATTACATCTAGATTTACATCTTTAGCTGCGCTGTCTGCATAACAGCATATTGAGTTCTATGCTTATACTATATTAAGAGGGTGGTGGGTGGCAGAGGGTGGTGGGTCTTCTGAGGGTGGAACGGCAGAGAGCAGACAGTGGGAATGGCAATGAGGATTCCATCCGCTGATGGATAAACGAGTCCAGTCTATGACGGCGTTGTGGAGTTGGAGCCAGGTAATACCAAGAACTAAGGGGGTCTCAGGGGAAGGAATGACAAAAAGGGAAATGTTTTTGCGGTGACTGCCTGAAATAAGGAGTGTGATGGGCCCTGTTTGATGAGTGACCAGGGAAATTACTCGACCATCCAGGGCTGTGACTTTTTTCGAGGATGGAAGAGGTTGGAGAGGGATTTGGAGAGAGGTACCCACACCTGCTTGGCGCCATGGTGAGAGGCGCCAAGCAGGTGTGGGTATACTTATTGACCCCCGGCTCGGTGCCTGTACGTTGGGGTTCACCCCGATGGACGAGAGGGTAGCCTCCCTCCGCCTTCAGGTGGGGGGACGGGTCTTGACTGTTGTTTGTTCCTATGCACCAAACACCAGTTTGGTGCATAGGAACACCAGTACCCACTCTTTTTTGAGTCCTTGGCGAGGGTGGTGGAGAGCCCTCCCGCTGGGAACTCCATCGTTCTGCTGGGAGACTTCAATGCTCACGGAGGCAATTACAATGAGACCTGGAAGGGCGTGATAGTAAACCATTTAATTTAATTTTTAACTAAAGTATAATGTATCAGAATCAGAATCAGAATCATCTTTAGTTGCCAAGTATGTCCAAAACACACAAGGAATTTGTCTCCGCTAGTTGGAGCCGCTCTAGTACAACAGACAGTCAATTTACAGAACATTTTGGAGACATAAAGACATTGACAAAAAAACAATTGTGCAAAAAGATGCAGAGTCCTCTAGCACTTAGAGCAGTTCGAATGACTAATATTGCAATAGTCCGGTGCAATGACCATTGTGCAAAGGGCGCTGAGACTTGTGTATGCGGTTTAAAGTGACGAGTAGTGCGATCATCTGGGACAATGTTGGTTGTGCAAATGTTACAGATACTCCTCAATCAGTGTGCAAATGGAGCAGATGCTACTCTGGCATGAGTGGCCAGTATATGCAAATAGTGCAGCATGGCGAGACAACTACAGTGAGTGCATGAGTCATACATAATTGGCCCCACAGAAATGTCACAACGAACTCAAGTCAAAAAATTGCCAGCTTATTGTAATGGAATTATAGGTTAGGTGTTTAAGAAGTTGATCGCCAGAGGGAAGAGGCTGTTGGAATGTCTACTAGTTCTAGTTTGCGTTGATCGGTAGCGCCTACCTGAGGGAAGGAGCTGGAAGAGCTGGTGACCGGGGTGCAGACGGTCCGAGAGGATTTTGGACGCCCTTGTCTTAGTTCTGGCAGCGTGCAAGTCCTCAATGGTGGGTAGGGGGGTACCGACAATCCTTTCAGCAGTTTTGATTGTCCGTTGCAGTCGGAGTTTGTCCTTTTTTGTAGCAGCACCAAACCAGACTGTGATGGAAGAACACAGGACTGATTCGATGACCGCTGTGTAGAACTGTCTCAGCAGCTCCGGTGGCAGGCCGTGCTTTCTCAGAAGCCGCAGGAAGTACATCCTCTGCTGGGCCTTTTTGAGGACGGAGTTGATGTTGGTCGCCCACTTCAGGTCCTGAGAGATTGTAATTCCCAGGAACTTGAAGGTCTCAACGGTTGACACAAGGCAGCTGGACAACGTGAGGGGCAGCTGTGGCGAAGGATGCCTCCTGAAGTCCACGATCATCTCTACCGTCTTGAGCGTGTTCAGCTCCAGGTTGTGTCGGCCGCACCACAGCTCCAGCCGCTCTGCTTCCTGTCGATATGCAGACTCGTCACCGTCCTTGATGAGGCCGATGACAGTGGTGTCATCTGCAAACTTCAGGAGCTTGACAGTCGGGTTCGCTGAGGTGCAGTCGTTCGTGTAGAGAGAGAAGAGCAGCGGAGAGAGGACACAACCTTGGGGCGCCCCAGTGCTGATGCTGCGTGTGGATGAGGTGGCCTCCCCCAGCCTGACCTGCTGTGTCCTGCCCGTCAGAAAGCTGTAAATCCACTGGCAGATGGCAGGTGAGACGCTGAACTGGAGAAGCTTGGTTGAAAGGAGTTCAGGGATGATGGTGTTGAACGCTGAGCTGAAGTCCACGAACAGGATCCTCGCATAGGTCCCTGCACTGTCGAGGTGTTCTAGGATGAAGTGCAGTCCCATGTTGACTGCATCATCCGCAGACCTGTTCGCTTGGTAGGCAAACTGCAGGGGGTCCAGCAGGGGACCTGTGACACTCTTGAGGTGGTCCAGCACGAGACGTTCAAAGGACTTCATGACCACAGATGTCAAAGCGACAGGCCTGTAGTCGTTCAGACCAGAGATTGCAGGTTTCTTGGGGACTGGAATGATGGTGGAGCGTTTGAAACAGGATGGAACTTTGCACATTTCCAAAGATCTGTTGAAGATCTGAGTGAAGACTGGAGCGAGCTGGTCCGCGCAGACTTTGAGGCAGGATGGGGACACATGGTCCGGTCCTGCCGCTTTGTTAATCTTCTGTTGTTTGAAGATGCGTCTCACATCCTGTTCATGGATGGTTAACGCAGAAGTCAGAGGTGTGGTTGTGGTCGCAGGTGCGGCCGGGTGGGTGTGTGGAGTGAAACTGTCCTTTTCAAATCTGCAATAGAAGGTATTCAAGTCGTTGGCTAGTGTGCTATTGTTCTCAGCTTGGGGGGATCGTCGCTTGTAATTAGTCAGCGATTGGAATGCATGCTAGACTGATTTTGAGTCGTTGGCGCTAAACTGTTTTTCCAACTTTGCTGCATAGATCCTCTTTGCAATGTTAATGTTTTCTTTAGTAAGCTGGTTTCTAGCTCGATTATACAGGGCCCTGTCCCCGCTCTGATATGCATCTTCCTTAGCTTGGCGAAGCTGCTTAAGTTTAGCAGTGAATCACGGCTTGTTGTTGTTGAATGTCCGAAATGATTTTGTTGGTACACAAACCTCTTCACAGAAACTGATATAGGATGTGACAGTGTCCGTATATTCATCCAGGCTGCCAGCTGAATTTTCAAAGACACTCCAGTCTGTGCAGTCTAAACAGCTTTGAAGTTCCATCTTGGCTTCATTGGTCCACTTTTTGACTGTTTTCACTGTAGGCTTCGCACATTTAAGTTCTTGCTTGTACGTCGGTATTAAGTGAATTAAGCAGTGATCAGACGAGCCCAGGGCTGCACGAGGTATAGCACGGTATGCGTTTTTTACCGTATTGTAGCAGTGGTCTAAAGTATTATTTTCCCTGGTAGGACAGTCGATGTGCTGCTTGTATTTAGGGAGTTCGTGGTTGAGTAACCACCTAGAACTGATAATGTATGTGTTTCGATTAGTATTTTGTAGTTTATGTTCATCCACAATTTTACGCTGGTCTATTTAATATTTTGTGACTGTTACCTCTGTTCCTTTTCTTCTCTAGCAGTCTCCTTTCTGTACCATTGCCTCACCATATATCGCTTGGAATGCCACTGTCTCTCTGTAATTGGCTGTCATTGTCAAATCATGGTGGAGCATGACTGTGATTGTAAATGAATTTGTGGGAATATGGTCACTGCAGTTGTACCTGTCACAGTGGGCGCTCCTCACTCAGCAAAATGCAGATACTGGAGCTACATATCCAATTAATTTGGAAGCTATATATATTTATGCAGGGACAACCAATCTTGAATGTTTTATGTAAAATTTTATTGCAATACCATGTTCAAGATCAAAGAGGAATTCCAAGTCACGGCATGTCAAAACGGTTGAAGTCTGCTTCAAAATGTTTGTCTTGCATGTTGTTAATAACAGCAAAAGAGCAATTACAAATGTTTAAAATCATGTAATGTGCAAAATCTAGTCTTGCATTCATTGCAGTAGCATACATTTTATTTGGCTTTGGTGAACCGCTTGTCGTTGATCCTTCAAGTCACTGGTTGTTTATTTCTATAGGACATAGGGATTGTCAAAATAATAAATTAAATGATCATTAAGGGATTAGTGTTGGTTGTGGTGAAATTCATTGATTAATATTATCAAAGCAATTGAGGCAATATTGAGTGAAGAACTTGGGTGCAGTCAGGAGAGAGCTATTTACTGAGTCTCAACTAGTTTACAGCAGGGGCGAATCTCATATCAGAGGTTTAGGGGTGCTGAGCTCCTGGCCAGGCAAGATTAATGTCACTATTTTGAACGTTTTAACTTCTCTCATTCCAGTTCAAACAGAGGACAGTGGTACTGTCTGACCTCCTAAATTGTTTTCCAGCTAGAAAAATAGTCAGGCAGCACCAACCTAAGTACAGAGACAGTGAGCTACGATTAAATGCAGCAAGAATGAGGACTGGCAGTTATATAAGTGTGTTGGTATAGAGTGGTTGAATTTAAGAAATGTGCCACATATCCTGGTTTACGTCTGGTACTTACACCATATCACTGAAAGGGAGCTTATTGCTCTGTGGAGGGATAGCGTAAGTTTTCGGAGCCCAGTTGGGGAGAGGTGGGAGGGATTGTTCGGAGCAAACAGTTTGAGGCAATAGGAGGGGTGCTGTATTTTTGTTGTTTACATATTACATTTTATTTACATTACGTTACGTTTTACACTTTTCTAGGTTGTTTAAAATGGTCGTAGTTAAAAAAAATGTTTGAGCTCTCAAATTTTAGGGGTGCTTGGATTCCTTCTAGGGGTGCTACAGCACCCCCACAATAGGCTAGGAACGCCTATGGTTTACATTCTAAAGGACAACATGACAAGAGTTGGAAGTTAAGTTTCTGTATATCCACACACATATGCAACTACTTTAAACGGCAATATTATGGCACTGGCATTGAAACAGGAGTTTAAAATTTTCAGCAAGACATCCCCCAATCCCATCCATCCATCCATCCATCCATTTTCTGAGCCGCTTCTCCTCACTAGGGTCACGGGCGTGCTGCAGCCTATCCCAGCTATCTTCGGGCAGGAGGCGGGGTACACCCCGAACTGGTTGCCAGTCAATTGCAGGGCACATACAAACAAACAACCATTCGCACTCACAATCACACCTACGGGCAATTTAGAGTCTCCAATTAATGCATGTTTTTGGGATGTGGGAGGAAACCGGAGTGCCTGGAGAAAACCCACGCAGGCACGGGGAGAACATGCAAACTCCACACAGGTGGGGCCGCGGATTGAACCCGGGTCCTCAGAACTGTGAGGCTGACGCTCTAACCAGTCGACCACCGTGCCGCCTTCCCCCAATCCCATTCATAAAATATAAAAAATACAGAATTAATTAATAGATTGCACATTTTTAGCTCTTCTTGGAAACATAGTCACTGTGCAAACTTTGTATGACAACTGCATTTTGGAGTCTCCAATGGAGACACTGCTGGGGAAAAAAAAAAAACCAAAAAAAAAACAAAAACGTGTTTTAATCTGAAAGCTGAAAATGGTACTTGGTGACATAGAAAGACCATGATAAGTGTTCATTCCAGGCAGATGATAGTGTGTCACTGTCAAAGCAATGGCCCACCATAGCACAGTTTTTGTGCCCGTGCAAATGACGTTTCCCCAGAAAAGTGTAGGTTTGCTGTATTGCTACTGTGCCCATAAATTACATACATCCAATTAAAAACTTACAAATATGCAAGTGAAGCAGCTGGTGTACGCACTTCTCAACTCGAGTCCAGCAAATGGAAAACTGAAAATAATAGGGGTCACTCTATAACTGCTACACATAGTCCTCATGACCCCTTTATCTTCTTGGACTGTCCTCTCTTTTATTTATTCCACTCAAAGTATTGTATGCAGTTGATTGGCACCTCATAGCCACTCCAACTGCCCACTGTAGCACTCCCTGTCATAGCGTGCCAGTCCTGTCCTATTTTCCACTGAGCACATCCCTTCCTCTTCGGGCAGAGCTGGGCAATTATTTTCAACCGGGGTGTCATGAGCCGCCCTGTAGTACTATGGTTGGAGCCTGGCTTTTAAGCCTGCCTGATCCTGGAAAACCTCGCCGGAGCATTGAACCTTCCCTAGCGGTACAATGGCTACCGAGTCTGCACGTAAGCCACACAAATCTTAGTCATTTTTCTGACCTCTGTATTTTTCCTTGTTCTCAGTGTTTCCTCCGTGTCCCTCGCCAAGTGGATTACTGCCCCCATGCCGCCAAGCCAGCCAACTGTCCTCGTCACTGCCTGCCACACATTCTCTAACTCAACAACCGCCAGTGCATCTCCAGGACCATCTACATTTCCCTTTTCAACAAACTGTTCATTGCAACCTCTCAGCCTCCGCCTGCTCTTGGGTCCAGTCTCCATCTATTTGTGACACGGGGTTCACATGAAAAATATTATCTGTGATGGAGGGCCAGACCAACATTATCTAGGACTTTTTCCTTCTTAATATAATTTAAACAGTAGGGGAGAATGGGGTAAGTTGTGCCACTTTTCTTTTTCAGGATCACTACAGGAAGGTAGTTAAATTTTTTTGGAGCAAAATAATATATGAATGTATATTTCAGGATGTTGCACTCTCCCTACAAACAAGCAGATTCAATGTGAACATAACAGTTTTGGTGATGTAGCCTGTCCAAAAAAAGCTTCTCTTGTGCATGGGGTAAGTTGGTCATAGGACTGTTGCAAGTTGAGCCATCTCCCTTTTTTCCCTCCCTACATCACCCAGGCTTCCACCTCTCCTTCTCCACTTAGAAGACTGCCCCATCCACACTCACGTCTACCCTCCTTCCACCTCTCCCTTCCTCCCCTCCCTTCCTGGCTTTATATATTCCATACTAATGCATGCCTGTACCAAATTAAGTCAGGCATTTCCTCAAATACTTACAGTATGTATTCATTTATTAAACAATTCAAAAGGCCTACAGTATACTACTACCCTCTTCCATCCTTTTTCTTCCTTCCTCGCTCCTCCATACTCCTTCCTTTCATCTATTCATCCCTTCTCTCCAACCATTTACCCCTCTGCCCTCAATTACTCTACAATCCATTTGTCCAGGTTACAGGAGAATACAAACTGTTAAGACCTCTTTGATGTGCCCCCAACTGTGTGTGGTTTGGGAAGTTTGGCAATGACATCAGTTATGGAAAAGAAGGCTTCACCTTTTTCTTTGAAAGTAAAGCCTGGCTGCCTATATCCAGCTTTGCCTTTTCTCAAAGACTTGGCCTTTAGATCGTCACCATCCAGCTTCTGCGGCTGGCCAATGTAATTGTAACTTCTGGATTTGGTCTTGAAGTTCACTAGTACAAAGTCCTCCACTGTGGGCTCGGTGAGCTTCAACACTTGACAAAACAGAGCTCTCATGGTCTGTCTCCAGTGGAACCATGGTGTTTCTATCAGAGCGGCTTTCCACAATTAGATTTATTTTCCTCACCTTTCTCCTCCTCTGTCGCTTCTCTTTCTCTTTGTGACTGGCCTCAACAACTTCTCGGTTGTTGCAGTTACGATACGTGTCTTTACCTTATTTTTCCTTTTAGGCTTTGCTCCCTTTAATTTGGGGAATTGAGCTTACATCAGTTACGTTGCCAAACACAGAAACTGATCAGTGACTGATCAGTACGATAATGATGCTAATCATTTTTCATTAATTCCAAAGTTAAATTAGAGAATACTGCAAACAAAACATGCCAAGAAAAATAAATTGAGACCCGAGAATGAGCAAACACTGCACAAGTTAAAATAGATAGTAATGGATAAAAAAACATGGAACAGCAAAGAGACAATTGTAATTGATAGAATTAATGAAATAAATGCTGGAAGCAAAGCAAAATATACAAGCCATGCCGCTAGGAGTGACGTCTGGGTTTTTTGTCATTTGTCAACTAAATTTCAGGTAATGTTGTTTGAGATTTTGCCGTGCATATGTACTTGATCGATAGGAAAACTCGGATTCATGCGAGCAGCTCAATGGCTTTTCCTGTTCTGCGATCAGACCGTGAATTTACGCAATTGGCTCGTTGCATATGTACGTACATACAGCACTTACAAGCACTTGTACGGATCGAGGGTAAAAGCGATGAAAAGTGTCCTTTTCATGGTTATTTAGAACATTAGGTTCTAAAGTTGTTCGCATAGTACGCACGTTAAAGTATGAAAATATTATATTTGCTATATCATTATAAATTAATCACAGAATCACGTGAAATGTGCGTACCCATTCAAGCACAAATTCTGTCTCTCTGTCACAACACCCTTTGGGCACCTCTCGTCAACATTCCTTCATGATTGATATCATTTTGAAAAAAAAAAACACAATTTCTTACCAAAAATACCAAATCACAACAGTACTGTTACAACACGCATTGCGTTGCATGACATCTCTCTTCGGTGAGGTCTGAAAATATGCCTATGATTTAATCAACCATGGAATATACACATTATGGCCAACTGAAACTAAAGACTGTAGGCAGTCTAATAATTAGGACACACTGTCCATTCATATCCTCCAAAGGCCTGCAGGGCTTTTCTGCTTCTGTGCTTCTTAAATGATGTAGCTCAATGTACATATAATGCTAAAAGAGTTAAACTAGTTTTCATAGAAATTACAGGAAATAGATACTGTACTGTAAGCTTACAAGTGCAATGCTAATATAGTGTTACATGCTTCTGCGTTTCATGCAAATGGCGTGGATTCAATTCCCATTGAGTGCCACAATACCGGCCACTGCCGATCCTAAACTTTAATTAAAAGTAAAAATGGGTGGTTTTCATAAGGAAGGGCTGTTATGTACGGCTAAGGCATGAATGCACATTCCAAAAAGCAGACTCTGATCAAATGATTAAACAGAGTTTATTAAAGAAAAACATCATAGAATGTTTTCAAAACAAAAGCACTCCAAACCGTGTGTGTGTGGGTGGGGATGAAGGAGCAAACAGCGACGAGACAAAAGGTCGGTGTTAAATGGTAGCAAGTGCGTGAATAAATTAGGATGGGTAGTCGAAGCCACAGCATTAAATCACCGTGACGAAAGGGAAGTACAAAATGTTAAACAACATGGGACCAAGATTGCTGTTGCACTACTGTTACTTGAGGCACTGAAACAGAAAACACCAACTGAAAAAACTGAAATTTGACAAGGGCGTCCGGAGTAAAATCTGTGCCGAACAAATCATGCGATTGCCTTGCTAACGGGACAAGCTGAAAGTTTCATCATAAGCAAACAAGTGTATGTACATATTATTACATGTGGTACAATACACAAAAAAACAGATGAAATGAGCAAAGAGACAGTGAAGGTTAGCAGTATACAATGGGGATGTGAGATTGCAGGCAGAGGAATGATTAATTTAATGAAGGATCGAGCAGGAATAATATTCGACAAGTGAATGGAATTTCACTTGACACTTGACACAATTACTAAATATTGCCTATTTAAGTACAGAAAATATCACTTCGCTAAGAAATAATATTGTATCCGGATATGATTGTGTATTTAAAAAGACAAACTCTCCCCAGGTGCATCTCTGTTACCGCAAATGTTTTATTTACATAACACTTTGTATTTACAATAAATACAAGTAAATTAAGAACATAAAGTGCAAATTGGCTGCGTTTGGTCTATGTGAATCGACTCAACTCATGAGCACAACTAGTTTTAGCACGCGGCACATTCATTCAAATTAATGGCATTTGCAATGATTTTGGGTCTTACTGTTCACAGCGTTTCTTTTTAATCTTATTTGACAGACAAGACATGCGAGGTGACTTTCCTTCTAAACAGTAAGCCTCCCTCTTCATTTCACCGACAAGTCGTACCCAGCCAAAAGGCGCAAAGCAACAACCGCTGATATGCTCCGCAAAGGAATGTCACAGCCAAAAACGCTCACAATACTCCACAATGGATTTATATGATGCACAATGAACCTTAATTGACAAAATAAGGGTGAAAAAGTACAAAATAATCAGAAAATTAGCGGATTTGGTTGAACAGAGTAGCACATGCATTTATTGTATTGTATTAACTTTGCTATGGTCTGTTAGAGTGACAACACATCTTTGTGTTTTATGCCACTCTGTCAGGGAAACAGAATGAAAAGAAATACAGTAGATATAGCATTGTTTTTGATCGTGATACCAAGCGGTATCCGGCTGTTTTTATCAAACTGCAGTTTGATATTTCAATAGAAGATAAACTAATTGTGAGCTAAACATGTGCTGTTAGAATAGTAGTAATACAGAAGCTTTGGAAACTTGTACTTAGTAAGCTCATTATTGCAATTGCAAGAAAGTGGCATACTGAGAGTGTATTTGATAATTGAATTGTAAACAATGTAGCTATAGCGTATATGTTCCTTAATTATTCCCTTATTTTATGTATGCCTATTATATACAAATTAAGCATTATCTGCAACCACAAAATGACATGCGGTCTCATCCCAGCCACCCCTGAGTATTCTCTGGCTTCGCCACTGGATGGTTCGGTTGTCTGAGCAGAGATGACACCATATGATAGGTTGGTAAAATGAGGAACGCTATAACAGCTGTTGAATGAGAGTGGCTCCTGTATTATTGATCAGCTATAGTTAGAGAAGCAGATTCAGAGTGACAAGTACAATTTTACCACAGACAGAGGACACGCACAGGTTGCACAATGATAAATTATTGATGTGTCACTTCTCTCCTGCATTAGCCTGCAACGTGAGACCATCAATCTCCTTCTGATTGTTTTTTTGATTTTTTTTGCAAACATGCTATTTGTGTAAAATCGGACATAAACGGTGTGAATTAAGCCCATTTCAAGAGAGACCGAGTAAGCCAATTCACTTCTGAATCACAGATGATATGAAGTCTTGCCTGTTATTACTTGTCATGCTGTGTCCAGGCCATAGAGAGATACGACTGTCAGTCAAAAATGTGGTCAATGTTGAGCTGCACCAAGTGAATGAATAGAATGCACAAATCACAGAACGCATTGGTGTGCTGGCGATCTTGTAATATATGGCGGAACTGGACAAAGAAAATAATTACACCGATTACCTCTTTTATGAATAATGGATGGTCTTACGAATGCTGCATCTCCACCTCTGCATTGTCTTTAGATCTTTACAATAATGTATGTTTCAGGACAATCAAATATCACTTACATTCTGGAAACTACAAGTATTTAGCTATAAAAGGAAGCGACATCTATCAGACTTTGATGTAAAATCCAAAAACATTAGTGTGTGATTGCACAAGCAGTGTAGTGTAAATGCCGGTAAAGTACTGGAGGATTAGGCTACCTTATTATTTTATTCTATTAATCAATATTTATTTGGAAGGCTCTAAGACTAAATATATTTAACCACATGTCATGTCTCTGGGTAAGTTCCCCTGCAGCAGCCCTTCCAATGCACTTTGCAGTTGTAAATATGAACATTGAATCCCCTGGCTTAAAACAGAGCTTGATGATCAGGTTATTACACCAAAATTGAGTTTTTCACAAGTTTGATGAAGTTCAAAATGAATCATTATCGTTATCATCAACTTACAAGATTTTCTCCTGAGTTTTTCTTTTTTTGTGCTGTCAGTGTTTCAGGGGGTTATTTTTGTCACAAGCCAATTAAATTCCACTGTAGGTGTTATGAATTTTGCTGCAATGCATCACATTCTACAAACTACAAACGACACAGAGGAACATCAACACATCTCAACAATGAATTGTCACAACAGCGTTTCAGTTTAAGACAAAGGCGTTGCACGGCGGCATGGTGACTGACTGGTTAGCATATCTCCGATACTCCGATTTCCTCCCACATCCCAAAATCATGCATGGTAGGTTAATTGAAGACTCTAAATTGCCCGTAGGTGTGAATGTGAGTGTGAATGGTTGTTTGTTTATATGTGCACTGTGATTGGCTGGCGACCAGTTCAGGGTGCACCCCGCCCCTCGCCCAGAGTCAGCTTGGATAGGCTCCAGCACGCTTGTGACACTAATGAGGATAAACAGTATGGAAAATGAATGAAAAAACATCCACCTTGTCGTCAATAATGGGACTCAAGTTGACTTACATTACAGTTGTGCTCTGTATCATGGGTAGCAGTACAGTTGTTGTATTTTTTATTCAGTCTTTTAGAAAGCTATCATTTGAAGTCTACAGTAGCTCTGACTATAGATTACATCCTCACATACTGTAGGTGATAGGCTTTAAAAAGGAGCCTGCTTCACAACCAAACTCAAGGGCCTGTTAACACTTAGCATACAGTACAACCTCAAAACTCGAACACAATCCTTTCTGCGAAATAAATTTTCCCAAATACATTAGAAATAAACTCTCAGCTGGGACAAGCTCCAGCACACCCCTGACCCTAATGAGGATAAGTCGTAGGCTATAGAAGATGGTTAGATGTACATGAATTTTCAGTGACATTTTTGTCAAGGTTCATAGTGTGAAGGCAGAGGACGGTGGAACTAATGTAGGTGACTAATTAACTTATCTTGAACTCAGAAGTATATTGAGATATCACTTGCCATATAGCTTGTTCTGCTTCTTTTGTTTTTGACTTAATAAAGGACTTATAGAGATTTTTTTTCATTTTTACAAGCATTAATTATTCCTTTTGTAAGCCAAGGCGTTTTTATATTCACATTTTTTTTACTGTAACAATCTCTCACAGGGCAGTGTTTGTTGTACAGTGAAATTAACGTCTTAGAGTATGTTATAGGCATAGTCAACAGATGGTTCTCTGGAGATTATACTCCAATCCTGGTGCGCTAGACTGCTGTTGAGGGCATCGATTCTTCTTCGCTTCTTGTTCGTTTTAGTCATATTTCTTATATCGTATTTTCTTTTTTTAAATCACAGGCATAAAGAGTAAAAACAGGTAAGTGGTCAGTGATGTCACAGATAAACAGTCCACTGGTGATTTGATTTCCTGTAGATTCAAGATTCAATAAGCTTTATTGTACTACATGCAGTGTAGTGCAGGTAAAATGGGACAACGATTCTCTGGGACTCAAACAACATTTCAAGACACCCACACAACCCCCCATGCCCCATACAAGCAACCACTCACACATACCTTCCTGAGATGTGTATAACAACAAATAGACAATCTAAAAATTAATAAATAATTTCCAACTTGAGGTGCTTGTGCTGCCACAACTCTTTCCTGTTTTCCCACAACCATTACAAACCATGTCTTTGCTTACTCAAGCGGAAGAAAAAGAAAGCCACTAACCGCGTATCGTTTAGACACAATCTCAATAGAGATAGAGAGAGAGATAGGTGATAATTTAGCTGAAGTTTTTTTTTAAACCTCCCTACCTTCCTCGATTACAATATGTGACAACAACGCATAGTCCTTCGGTGAACATGTTGAGTGAACGTGAACCTCAGGGATGAATCATTAACTGAATGAGGAACCACTTGTTTGATTTTGTGAAAAATTCGGTGAACGAATCTTTTTAAAAAACTGATTCGAATGATTCATCCATCCATCCATTTTCTGAGCCGCTTCTCCTCACTAGGGTCGCGGGTGTGCTGGACCCTATCCCAGCTGTCATCAGGCAGGAGGCGGGGTACACCCTGAACTGGTTGCCAGCCAATCGCAGGGCACATAGAAACAAACAACCATTCACACTCCCACCTACGGGCAATTTAGAGTACCCAATTAATGCATGTTTTTTGGATGCGGGAGGAAACCGGAGTGCCGGAGAAAACCCACGCAGGCACGGGGAGAACATACAAACTCCACACAGGCGGGACCGGGATTGAACCCTGGTCCTCAGAACTGTGAGGCTGACGCTCTAACCAGTCGCCCACCGTGCCGCTCGAATGATTCAGTGCACTCAAAAGAACTGCCGTGCCCATCACTAAATTGCAGACGCACAGTTCACTATCATGTGTTTTAACTGCCAGCAACTTTATTCTTCATTTGTTTCGGTATGAATGATTGATTGTTTATGTTTGTGAGCATGTCAGTCATTTGCATCTAATGTGGGTGATGGTTTTAAAATCTGTCTGTTGCATAAGGTATAATACATCCATCCATTTTCTATACTGTTTCTCTTCATTAGGGTCTTCATGGCGCCTAACCGTGTGGCCACCTCAGTAACGAACTCTTCTAGTTCTAGTGTTTTTATGTTTTTCATTCGTCTTTGGAGACATGATGTGACTTATTTACACAAGAGAAGACTTGCTAAAAATAAGGGACTCCACTCCGGACTTTCTTTCAGCAACTTTTACACATTTTTTTCTTGGAGTTACTAACCGTTGGATTGGCTGTGATCTACGGTGCATGGAGGCGATGCCAGAGGGGGAAGCGAGCCGGAGTGCAGGTCATGCTCCGGAAGAGAGGCTCCCATCAATTCACCGAGCAAATCTACCCTCTCTATCCAATAAAATGGACGAGCTTCATCTTCTCACAAAGACCAGTAAAGACTTCAGACGTTCCGCCGCTGTGTGGTTCATGGAGACATGGCTATGTGAACACATCCCCGATGGTGCCATAATGCTTGCAGGCTTCTAACTACACCGAGCTGACCGCGTCACTGAGCTATCAGGGAAAACAAAAGGCGGTGGAATATTCCTCTATAATCAACTAAAAATAGTGTACCGACATCTCGGAGCTCAACACACACTGTAGCCCGAACTTGGAGTTGCTGTTTTTGAACTATAAGCCATTCTACTCACCATGTGAGTTCGCCCCTTTTATCCTCGAGGGTGTCTACATTCCTTCCCAGGCTGACACGAATGCTGCACTCCTAACACTCGCTGAACAAATAAACAAACTTGAAAAAAGCACCCAGATTCACCCCTCATTATTCTTGTGGACTTTAAGAAGAAGAAGAAGAATCACCTTTATTGTCATGGACTTGCATTCATGCACACGAAATTTGTTCTCTGCATTTTACCCATCAGAGTGAACACACACACTTTTTAGTGGAACACACTGGGGTCGGGGGCAGCTGAAGCACCCAGGGAGCAGTTTGGGGTATCGGTGTCTTGCTCAAGGACACCACAGCCGTGAGTCCGGAGGATGTTAGCGGATGGTCTGGTCGGGGTCTTGAACCTCGGTCCCCCACGGTGGCAGGCGCTGATCTTAACCAATCGGCCGCAGCTGCACACAAAACTAAACTCAACCATGAACTCCCTAAATACAAGCAGCACATCGATTGTCCTACCAGGGAAAACAGCATCTGGCGAGGATTAAAATCGCTAACCAACTACAAGCGACCATCCCACCAAGCGGAGAACAAAAGAGGACTAGCTGACGACTTGAACACCTTCTGCTGCAGATTTGAAAAGGACTCTTTCAAACCCCGCATCCACCCTGCTGCACCACCATCACACCTCTGACTTCTGCGTGACCATTCACGAACAGGATGTGAGACACATCTTCAAACTACAAAAGATCAAGAAAGCGGCGGGCCCAGAGCTTGTGTCCCCATCCTGCCTCAAAGTCTACGAGGACCAGCTCGCTCCAGTCTTCACACAGATCTTCAATAGATCTCTGGAACTATGTGAAGTCCCATCCTGTTTTAAATGCTGCACCATCATCCCAGTCCCGGAGAAACCTGCAATTCTGCGTCTGAATGACTACAGGCCTGTCAGCCTGACATCAGTGGTCATGGAGTCATTTGAATGCATTGTGCTGGACCACCTCAAGAGACTTCAGCTATGCGTTCAACATCATCATCCCCAAATTACTCTCCTCCAAGCTTCTCCAGCTCAGCGTCTCGCCTGCCATCTGCCAATGGATTTACAGCTTCCTGACGGGCAGGGCTCAGCAGGTGAGGCATGAGGACACCACCTCATCCACACGCACCATTAGCATCAGGGCACCCCAAGGATGTGTCCTGCTTTTCTCTCTCTACACGAACGACTGCACCTTAACGCACCTGGCTGACAAACTCCTGAAGTTTGCAGACGACACCACAGACACCGGGCTCATCAAAGACGGTGAAGAGTCTGCGTATAGACAGGAAGTGGAGCGGCTAGAGCTTTGGTGCAGCCGACACAACCTGGAGCTGAACACGCCCAAGAGAGATGATTATGGATTTCAGGAAACCTTCACCACAGCTGCCCCTCGGGCTGTCCAACTGCCCTGTATCAACCGTCCAGACCTCCAAGTTCCTGGTAATTACAGTCTCTCAGGACCTGAAGTGGGAGACCAACGTCACCTCCATCCTAAAAAAGGCCCAGCATAGGATGTAGTTCCTGTGGCTTCTGAGGAAGCACGGCCTGCCAAAGGAGCTGTTTAAGTCCTCCTTTGCTACCTGTATACCTCCCCATATTTCAACCCCTCCTCTCATTGTAATGTTATCTCATTTTGCTTACTCATTCTCCATCAAACCTCCCTTCTGCTCTTCCTCGCTCCAGCTACATCCTCACACACGAACACTCCCCCACCTTCCGCTGACTGCTTTTTTGCTCCCTCCCCTCATCTCTCTCTGCATTGCAGTATCTGTGTCAGCCATCGGCAAGAATAGCTGTCTGCTTGTGTCTGTGTGTGTGTTTTGTCTGAGTGTGGGTGTGTGCTCGATGCTGCAGTCCCTCCTCAGCAGCTGGACGAGAACTGTTATGTTGTTTTTTCTTTTCAACTTTTTTTCTTTCATCTATCTGTTTGCAATTTTCAGCTATTTTTGTCTCATTTGTATTTCCTTTTTATCCCATTTCTAGAAACACTTTTATTGTGTCTTCATTTATTACACAGTATACAACACTGTTTCTTTCAAGTTGGCTAAAAAAAAAAAAAAAAAAAAAAAAAAAGGGCCATCATCATTTTGGACTACCAGATCATTTTGATCATTCACTCAAATGACCAGTACATGTACCAGACCACCCACATTCCACAATGCTGTTTTATTTTTCTACATCCTTAACAGACACAGCTCTCCAGCTCTCCGGCTGAAAATTTTTTTCTGGCACAAACATTCTGCCTCCTGCTCATACTCTTTTGGCCAGCAGTCCCCCCCAATAACTAAGCGACTAAGCTGACCTTAGTTTTCCTGCTGTGCTCAATATTCTGCCTCAAGGCAGACTAAACTCTTTTTCCTTTGCTTGTAATTCTTTGGTGGTAAAATGTTTATTTATTTTTTTAATGTTTTTTTTACACAGGCTGAAAAAGCAGCATTTTACAACAGAGCATCACACCTGGGTGGTGAACATTATTAAAAGGTGAATTGCCAGTATGCTTACTTTGAGAATGTCACATATTTTGGATTTGCATTGCATGGTTCACTGATAAGATACCATTGTATTGATAAGCAGAACAGTGCAGAATTGCATACAATCAGATCTGAATAAGGCCCCAATCATATGTTGTTACAAATCTGATTTGAATTGGACATATAGTATTGTAATGGTCTTCTGACTAGACTCCCTAAAAAGAGCATGAAACAGCTGCAGCTCATTCCGAATGCTGCAGCTTGGGTTCTGACCAGAACAAAGAACTCAGAGCATATTAGGCCAATTCTAAAGTCTTTATATTGGCTTCCTGTCACCTTAGGAATAGATTTTAAAGTTCTGCTACTGGTCTATAAATCACTAAATGGTTTAGGTCCTGAATACATGAAATAAATGCTAATGGGATATAAACCCAATAGGGCTATGAGATCGACAGACTCAGGTCAAATAGTGGAGCACAGAGTCCAAAGCAAACATGGTGAAGCAGCATTTAGCAATTATGCTGCACACAAATGGAATGCTTTTTAGAGTATTTCCACTTTTAAATGATACGCTGTTTTAATTGTGCTTTTATTTTGTTTTTTCCCTCTGTTTTAAATATTTATAAGCTGTTTATTACCCTTTGTTTTTAAACATGTAAAGCTTCTGTATGAAATGCGCTATATAAATAAATTTGCTTTGCTTTATAAAATAGAATAACAACTGCAATAAAAATCTTCAGTATAGCGGGACAGAGACGCAAGAACAATGATATAGCATAGGATTACTGTATCAGTATTCTGTGATAAATTTCAGGGAATCATTGTTCCAGGGCTGAAATTCATTGTTTCCAGACACGTGCATCCTGGGACTCACATAGCTTCAAGTGTAAAATTATATATGCTGTACGTAATATGACTGTTTTTATTATAGCATTGTTCTTTCTATTTTTTATTTATTCATTTATATTTTGTTTCCATGGATACTTCAGTTTTTTTGTCTGTTTTTTTTTTTTTTTTACTTTATAGAACCTAGTAATGCAGCAATGAATAACTGGCGTGGAATGATAAATAATAAACGACGCAATAATTACCTCTGACACGGACTATACTTATATTTTAGCAGTTTGTACAACATCAACATAGAGCTCTGCAATCTGGCCAAGACCTGCTTCCAGGTTTGCTGGCTGAAGTAGAAGAAGGTGAGCAAATGTCATGGCCAGCTGTGAGCTTTTCAGCATATCTTAAACTCCGTAATGCAAGTCATGACATGGACACTTTAATTCCCAACCAATTTACTTTTACTTTACACTCGGCTAACGGTTAAGCCAGGTTCCGCACCATCCCTGTCATTTTCCACATGTAAGCAGGTGGTAGGGAGGTCATTTCGTTTAATGGAAACATTCTGCCTTGCTTTTGTTATCAAATTAGAGCAATATTAATATTTTTGCTGATGCTGACCTTCTGTTAGGCTATGCATAGGCTGTATTTTGATAATCGAGGAATCATTTAGAGACTTTGTTCAACTTAAAATTGTCTAAATCCTGGAAATTTCAGCCTTTTAACACTAATTCTGTTTTCCTCCATGAAAGTAGAGTGATTATGGTTGTGGTAAATCAAATTAAGACATTTGAAAACATTGCTTTTACTTTGGAAAACAATGATCAACATTTTTGTCTATTTTCTGATGTTATGGACCAAACCAGTAAGTGAATCATAATCAATTGTACATTTTCTGCACTGTCAATGTAAGATCATGTCCTGTTTTTTAATATATGGATGGAAATGTCAAAAAATGCTTTTTGAATCCCATTCATTATTAATCAAACAAATGATGCAGAGATTATTTGATTGAAATAAGCATGAGTTGCAGCTCAGATATAAATACAGCATATCTTCTTCTTAGAGAGAGATCTTCTCTCTCTAAGGGAGAGCCCAGACACCATGCGAAGGAAACTCATTTCGGTCGACCCACAGCTCGTGACCATAGGTGAGGGTAGGAACGTAGATTGATCGGTAAATTTAGAGTAAATCGAACAACCGGCTCAGCTCCTTCTTCACCACAACAGACCTATACAGAGTCTGCATCACTGCAGATGCTGCACCGATCCGTCTGCCGAGCTCCCGCTCCATTCTTTGCTCACTTGTAAACAAGACCCCGAGATACTTGAGCTCCTCCACTTGGGGGAGGATCTCCTCCTCGAGGGCACTCCACCCTTTTCTGACTGAGGACCATGGTCTCAGATTTGGAGGTGCTGATTTTCATGCCAGCCGCTTCACACTGCGAACCACTCCAGCGAGAGTTGAAGATCATGGTTTGCTGAAGCCATCATATGCAAAAAGCAGAGACGTAATACTAACGTCAACAAACTGGATCCCCTCAACGCCTTGGCTGCACCTAGATATTCTGTCCATGAAGGTAATGAACAGAATCAGTGACAAAGGGCAGCCTTGGTGCAGTCTATCTCTCACTGGAAACATATTCCACTTACTGCCGGAAAAGCGGACCAAACTCTGACACCGATCTACAGGGACCGAATTGCCCTTGTCATGGGGTCCGGTACCCCAACCTTCAGGAGCACTCCCCACAGGACTCCCCGAGGTACATGGAAGAAAGTCTTTTCCACGAACACAAAACCCATGTATAATGGTTGGGCAAATCTATGCACCCTCCAGAAACCTACTGAGGGTGTAGAGCTGGTTCACTGTTCCATGGCCAGGACAAAAACCCACACTGCTCCTCCTGAATCTGCGATTCGACTTCCAGATGGACCCTCCTCTCCAGCACCCCCAAATAGACCTTACCAGCTAGGCTGAGTAGTGTGATCCCTCTGTACTTGGAACACACCTTATGGCCACAGCTCAACAATGGAGACGAGGACCATGGTCCACTCAGACTCAATATTCCCTACCTCCCCCTGGATGTGCTCGAAATTCTGCCAGAGGTGTGAGTTGAAACTCCTTCTGACAAGGGACTCTGCCAGACTTCCCAACAAACCCTCACAATAAGCATGGGTCTGCCAGGTTGGAGTGGCATCTTCCCCCACCATCAATGTTGGTTTTTGACCTTGCCGCTTACATGCAATTCAGGGAAGCTCCTTTTATACCCAATCATGGCACCCACCTATATATATATATATATATATATATATATATATATATATATATATATATATATATATATATATATATATATACACACACACAGTATATATCAGCAAAGATGTTTTTTCGAGTTCATCTGCATACTTCATTCCAAGCAGAAGTTTTCATACATAGAAATTAATATACAAAGAGTAATCAGTAAGCCAATCTCCTTCTATACTCAGACCGTATTTGAGTTGATGTACATCAATTCTAGATATTGCTTAACCTTAGGTCTATAAATTCATTAGTGGTCTTCGTCTACTTCTTTGGGGCCCATCAGGGTTCTGATGATAACATTCGCACTTGATGAAACAAATGTTTGTGTAAACAAACTACGCACGAAGACCAGCGACCCCTCTCCATTTCTGAAAAATAACAATAAATAATGAATACTGTTCTTGCTGTGCGCCCTGAAAATTTTAAAGACATAATTTGACACAAAACACCCCCGTGGAGTTGGTGGACCAAATTGATATAATAGTGTCTTAGGTTGTTTGTGTGTGTGTGTGTGTTGTTTTGTCACCCATGTTCAAAACCTTTACTGCACCTTTTCCACTTTAATTAAATAAAAATTACAAAATGCAGTATAATAATAATAATAATAATAATAATAATAATAATAGGCGGCACGGTGGACGACTGGTTAGCACGACTACCTCACAGTTCTGAGGACCCGGGCTCAAATCCGGCTTCGCCTGTGTGGAGTTTGCATGTTCTCCCTGTGCCACGCTGCTTGCACCAACGTCAGGCGAATGCAAAACTGCAACATCAGTGACCTGTCTACATCAGCAATTAAAAGAGCTGAATGGTATTGTCGGAGGGATGTTATTTAACAAAATAAAAGGACTCAAAACTTTGAGGAAAAATGGGGCATAGGCGAAGGAATTTATTTTTAATTTGGATATGTAGTAGCTATCTCAGTGGAAAGGTAGTGGGTTAAGGAGTTTATCTTCCATTATTAACATTAAAGGGCTCAACTACATGAGAATTGTAGCACTCAAGATACACAATTTGGTAAATAGTCAATTAAAATATTTTTTTTACACTTGGCAGTGGTCTGAGATGTACAACGTAGTAGCCATTCTTGTTTTTCTGGGTGCATTTGACTGTTGTATTCTTACTCTGTGTATTCTTGATCGTTCACTGCAGTGTGTAGATACAGTTTAAATAATGGAAGTTAAAAGGTAATTAAATATTACTTAAAAGGAAACTTGAAAAGGTGGGTCTTGAGCCTATTCTTAAACACATGAACGTTCTCTGCAGCCCTTAGTGCTCCTGCAGGCTATCCCACAGACTAGGTCCATAAAACTGGAACGATGCCTCACTGTGAGTGTGTATCTTGACTTTGGGCACAACTAAAAGGCCCGAGCTCGAGGATTTCAGGGCACTTACTTGAATGTTCAGTGAAGTTGTTGATCCGGTGGTGGTGGGGTGCCGCGTCAGGAGAAAAGGAGAAAAACTGAAGATGATTGCTGCTACATTGAAGGTCAGAGGACAAAGATGTTAAACATTTTCTTGAAAACCCCTTTACAGACTACAGCTGCCATTTCGTAGTGATTATAGAGCAGATATACAGCAGTTAAATATAATTCAGAATGTGCCTTCTGCTTTTTGCATCTAGCGCATTTCGGTCTTCGGCTCTATCCGGCGCTGTGATGTAACACTAGCCAAACAGCCTGTTCATTTGGCATTGTGTGATATTGTTCCATGCTGTCTTGTATATTTGTTGTCGTATGATTTAGCGATTTCACGATGGTTTATTGTGTGGCATTTGGTTGTACAAATGGTTCAGGAAGTGGCAAGAATTTTTTTGGCTTTCCAAATGAAAAAGGAATACGTGACCAGTGGCTTGGGAAAGTCAATCGACAGGGGAAGAAACGTGGTCAGCTATGGGTGCCTAGCAAGGATTCCAAACTCTGTGCTGATCACCGGTGTCTTTTGAGAAAGACTTAGCAGAAAGCATTGGATACACAGGTGTAGTTAGGCAGAGGCTGAAATCAGTTGCGGTGCCAACTATTTTTCCTACGGCCATCGAGACCTCAACCACCAGCAAGAGAACTAAATCTCGCAGCCGCCATGGTGCAGAAGCGGCCCAGACAAGAGGTGAGTGTTTCTTTGTATATACCTACGACTCTATTATGGTTATGACGCCCTGAGCACTGAAACATATATGAATATATAATACGTATAGTCATGCTAAAAATTATTGGCACCCCTGGGGTGCCATTATTTCTAGCCATGACTGTATAAAAAGACATGCTTTTGACCTGTACCGTCACATCGACCCAGTGGCCACTCTCTTTTTCTGTTATACAGCTGCTCCTGGGCTGCTTGTCGTCGTCACTGTCAGGTTCCGACCTCCTGATCAGCTCAAACATGTACGGTTTGACAATGCCAAGTTCAGTTGGGTGCTCCCACCTTGCTCGCCATTGCGTACAGAGTGTAGCGGGCTGTGTTTGGCAATTAGAACGTCACTTCCGGTAACCTTTGCGGTGGAAAGAGTAAAAGCTGTCTTAAGCTTCGGGTATGTTCGGGGATTGCTCAATTTGTGTAATAAAAACCTAATTTTTAGCTAAATTATAGTTGACAACTTGCTGGAAGTGAGGTACATGTATTACATAACATATAAACAATGCAAATATGAATTTTAACTGACCCCATTACATCTGTGTCCATTGACCTTTAAGTACTGTACATTGGGAACCTTAAGCTGAATTGTGTTTGTATCCATTCCCAAGTATGAAATTGTCCCACTGGAGAATGAGAGGTCAATAGGCAAGTGACAGGGCTTCACTTTGGAGTCACTTCTTGTATAACAGTGGCCTCCAGTCAGCTGTGCATCTTATGCCTTTGTAAAACAGTTTTACAGGAATGCTGACACAAAGAAAATGAGGAGTAAGCAGGACAGGATGGTTTATACATATGCGAAGCACACAGGAGCAGCTTGTCATCACTTCGAGTTCAAAACAGTTAATCATCTTAATTGTCTCTGTTCCTGCTCCCCTTTCCTGCCTGATTTCTCACACTTTATCTGCTAAGGTTATTGGGGAATATGAGAATATGATTTATTTGTGCAAGTTTTATTTTTGGTTTCAATGAAGTTGGGACATTGTGTTAAAAATAAATAAAAACAGAATACAATGATTTGCAAATCATGTTCAACCTAGGCGGTACGGTGAACGACTGGTTAGAGCGTCTGCCTCACAGTTCTGAGGACCGGGGTTCAAACCCCGGCCCCGCCTGTGTCGAGTTTGCATGTTCTCCCCGTGCCTGCGTGGGTTTTCTCCGGGCACTCGGGTTTCCTCCCACCTCCCAAAAACATGCGTGGTAGGTTAATTGACAACTCTAAATTGTCTGTAGGTGTGAATGTGAGTGCGAATGGTTGTTTGTTTGTATGTGCCCTGCGATTGGCTGGCAACCAGTTCAGAGTGTACCCCGCCTCCTGCCCGATGATAGCTGGGATAGGCTCCAGCACGCCCGCGACCCTAGTGAGGAGAAGCGGCTCAAAAAATGGATGGATGGATGTTCAACCTATATTAAATTGAATACACTACAAAGACAATATATTTAATGTTCCAACTGATAAAGTTTATTGTTTTTAGCAAATAATCATTAACTTCGAATTTTATGGCTACAACACATTCCAAAAACAGCTTCAGCTGTTCAACAGTCCGGAGTCTCCGTTGTTGTATTTTACGCTTCATAATTTGCTTAGATGGCAGCATATGTTTCTCCAAAACCTGTATGTACCTTTCAGCATTGATGGTGCCTTCACAGATGTGTAACTTACCCATGCCATTGGCAGTAACACAGTCCCATTCCATCACAGATGCAGGCTTTTGAACTTTGCGTCCATAACAGTTCGGATGGTTCTTTTCCTCTTTGGGCCGGAGGACACGACATCCACAATTTCCAAAAACAATTTGAAATGTGGACTCGTCGGACCACAGAACACTTTTCCACTTTGAGCTCGGGCCCAGAGAAGCCGGCGGCGTTTGCATTGTTGCTTTGCATAGTAGAGTTTCAAGTTGCACTTACGGATGTAGCGCCGAACTGTATTTATTGACATTGGTTTTCTGAAGTGTTCCTGAGCCCATGTGGTCATATCCTTTACACATTGATGTCGTTTTTTGATGCAGTAAGGGATCGAAGGTCACGGGCATTCAATGTTGGTTTTTGGCCTTGCCGCTTACATGCAATGATTTCTCCAGATTTTCTGAACCTTTTGATGATATTATGGACCGTAGATGATGAAATCCCTAAATTCTTTGCAATTGTACGTTGAAGAACATTGTCCTTAAACTGTTCAACTATTTTCTCACGCACTTGTTCAGAAAGAGGTGAACCTCTCCCCATCTCTGCTTGTGAATGACTGAGCAATTCAGGGAAGCTCCTTTTATACCCAATCATGGCACCCACCTGTTCCCTATTACCCTGTTCACCTATGGGATGTTCCAAACATGTCTTTGATGAGCATTCTTCAACTTTCTCAGTCTTTTTTGCCACCTGTCCCAGCTTTTTTGGAACATGTTGCCATACAATTTTAAGTTAATGATTATTTGCTAAAAACAATAACGTTTATCAGTTTGAACATTAAATATCTTGTCTTTGTAGTGTATTCAATTAAATATAGGTTGAACATGATTTGCAAATCATTGTATTCTGTTTTTATTTATGTTTATCACAACCTCCCAACTTCATTGGAATTGGGGTTGTACTAGAAAGCAAGAAGAATAATCCATGTCTGATTTTATTGAGTGAAACACACCATCTCTCTGTCTGATGTTCATTTAACAAGGTTTTTATGCAATGTGAGCCATACAGGTTTGAAGGTTCAGCCCAGTCACATTCCCTCCAACTCACTTTGTCTCGCTCTGTCACTTCTGTCTCCATAATTCAGAGCAGTGGGCCTGTTGCAAGAGAATGAGTGTATGATTGAAAGGGTCACCTGCTCAAATGTGCTGCCTCAAAAAGAAAAGCAGCCAATTGATGAGTGTCAGAGGTTAACACTTACTGCCAAGAGCAGCATACCTAGGATGGGAGTAGTGATAAATAGCAATGTGGTGTAATTCTGTCCAAATTTAAAAGGATGATAACGTCTTGCTCATGTACAGCTTCTCTGCAATATTGTGGCCCAAATTATTTTCCATTTTTCATTTTTCAGATGTAATCCTGAATGAGAAATGGCAGGTGGTCCAATTATTCACATACAGTATGTGAACATGTCCATCCATCCATCCAGCCATCCATTTTCCGTACCGTTTATCCTCATTTGGGTCGCGGGCGTGCTGGTGCCTATCTCAACTAACTGGCCAAGAGGAGAGGTACATGCCGAACTAGTCGTCAGCCAGTTGCAGGGCACATGTAGGCAAACAATCATTCACATTCACACTTACTGGCAATTTAGAGTCATCAATTAACTTAACATGCATGTTTTTGGAATGTGGGAGGGGACCGGAGTACCCGGCGAAAACCCACGCAGGCATGGGGAGAACATGCCAACTCCACAAAGGCGAGTAAACAGTAAATGTTTAAACACTATTTGAAGCTTCTTGTTACCTTATTCTTGAAAGATATGGCTGTCGTAGGACTTCTAAAGAATTCTAAATTCTAAAATTCTAAAGAACTTAATCCCATTCTATAATTAAATTAAGGACTGAACATTTTTTAAACCTTTGGGGCAACCATTCAGCAATTCCTGTTTTCCTCATCACCCTAACATGCATTTTTATTTTTTCTAACCACTGGTTAACAGGAAAGCTCAGTGATTCACCAATACACACGCACTTATAGTATTGTAAAAGAGACTTCTTGAGATCTATCAAATGTATTCAAACTGCCACTGACACAAAGGTTTTTTAATTTTTTTGTGCAGCAAAACAAGACAATGTGCTTACTCAACCCTCTTCCTTGGAAACTCGTTAAAGAGCCGTTTGTAATCTTAGGACATTCAAGTTTAAATTTTATAAATGTATTACTCTGGCATTGTACCTGCAGCTGTCAAGGCAGCCGTTATTCGACCTTCAATCAAAAGACCCAACCTCAATCCTGAGAGTATTTGCAATTATATAGACCAGTGTAAAATCTCCCATTTATTTAGAAAATTCCTGAAAAAATTGTAGCACAATATCTTATTGCTCACATGGCCTCAAGCAGAAATTTTCAGTCCAGATTCAGGGTAGACCACTCTACTGAAACCCTTGCAAAATCTTTTACCAGCTCTCGAATGCGACACCTCATTTTGTTTGTTTATATGTGCCCTGCGATTGGCTGGCAACCAGTTCAGGGTGATAGCTGGGATAGGCTCCAGCACGCCCGCGACCCTACTGAGGAGAAGTGGCTCAGAAAATGGATGTATGGATGGATTCTGGACAGAAAATACATCGTTTGAAAGAGGAGTGAGGCCATCGCCGTGAAAGTGGAAAGATCATCGCTTAACAGAGGAGGGGGGCTACGACATCACGTATTTCCCACTTACAATGCCATCCTGTAGATCATTTTGCACTTGAGACTATGTGAATCCTGTGATGCAAATGTCATGGAAACTGAGTCCTGGCCATTGGAATAATGACACCCTGCAATTTATTATTACAGTATACAGACACAGTAATCCTCCGCTATATCACGGTTCTTCCTTCACGGTCCCGCTATATTGCAGATTTTTATTGCAGTTCTTACTCTCTTCCATACTGTTTGTACTACATTTTTGTTATCCATCGGTCTTGCTATCTCTCTGGATATTATTTGTGTTTAGGTCTGTCACGATAGCAGATTTTTTAAAACAATATATTTTCCCAAAAACATTAAAGATTATAATAATATATATATATTTTTTAATGCCACTGATATAACGATATTAAGCGCATAATAAAGAATTGTACACATCTTACAAATTCTGCACTGGTAACCAAACATATGAGCACAACTATGTAATGTTCTCTCATTTACTAAATACAAGTAGGGCTGCATTTCACAATCCATCCATCCATTTTCATGACCGCTTATCATCACTAGGGTCTCAGCATTTCACAAAAAGAGCAAGTCAATAAAAATAAAGCTATACGTGTTCACGTGCTTCACTTAAGAAAAATAAAGTTTAAAATAAACTTTTTTACATTTTAATTTAACAAATCTTGACAACTGAACCATTTAGAGGTTATCTTTGTTCAAAACCTTTGTTTTGGTTCAGAATGGTTTGGTTCACATGTATCACTTTTAATAAATGCTCCCAGTGGGAACTTCCAACTGATCAGTTCAAACAAAAATGACAGGGCTCATTCCATTTTAAATGCAGTTTGTTCCAAATGTTCTCTTGCTTTATCGGTCATTTTCTGATCTTTCTCCATCTTTTACTAAACCTCTTTTTGGGCTATGGTGTGGGTCCATATGGGACTGTTTCTGGGTCAGGACGCGGACTGCAGTCCGCCAGATCGTGTCCTGTTTTAAACGATGTCGCCACGATCGAGCGAGCCAGAACGATCTTTTTAGCTCTTTAGCTCGCTAGCTAGTTAGCTCCCAGGTTGGTGAACGTAATAAATAACCTACCCTAAAGTGTCCCAGTTGTATGCATGTATGGATCCAAAACCGTTTTTCCAGCGGCTTGCTGCTTCGTGAGCAGCACGCCGTGTGTTACCACAACAATGAAAATTTATCGAGTCTGGAAAAAAGTCTCTGTTGTATTTTTGAAATGATAACCCATCCTCCTCTGGCTCTGATTGGCTAGCACCAAGACATGACACATACTTTTAGTGGATAATTATTCGCTGAAGTACTTCAGCAACAAACAGCACTCATACACGCACATGCACACACACACACACACACACACACATACACACACCTAGGTAAGCAGTGCTGTGTGTCTGTGCATCAATGGATGCAAATTGATCATGTTTTATGCGTCCCTGCTCATTTTTATGCATCTCAGATGTGGGACGCACATCAAACGAATTCCCTGCCATCCTTTCATTCATTCAGAAACAACTCAATAATTCTGCTTCCAACTAATAGCATGACCACCTGACTGTTAAGGCAGCTACACTACCACTTTACAACTGAATGGATATCATTGAGGGCCTTTCCTCCAAACGGCTCTTGTGGACAGACAATGGCCTCTGTGCCAGGTCGCTTAATTTTTTATTTCAATCCAAAACAATGATACCATATGTACTTTAGGACTTGCCTCCAACTTGAAGCATCTATAGTTGTTTTTTCCACACCTATCCAAGCTAGTGAGTTCTAACTACTATAAGCCTGTTTGCATCAACGGATGAGAGGCAAAACATCTTCGAAGACAACCACAACAGTCCGGTTGTGATTGATTCAATGTGCTGAGAATGAAATGACCTTGATGAATGAAAATATTCACAGGCATGTATGTACCTTTCCACCATTACAGACATCTTCACCACCAGATGCAGAAAAAAAGGGGTCTCTGCATCATCAAGGACCCAACCCACCCAGCACAGCCTCTTTTTCTCTTCCTCTTCCTCTCCCTCAGCCAGGAGGCTACGGAGCATCCAGTGCAGGACCACCAGACTGAGGCAGCTTCCTTCCAGAAGCTGTTAGACTGTTAAACAGTACTCTGTAGCCCAGACATGAGGCCCCACCATGCCCATTCATCCCTGCACGATGAACACTTTGTCGACCTGGGACTCTGCCTTGTTTTGGCTGGTTACCGAGGCTCGTCCTCCAAGTGCGCGGTGACGCATTCTTCCACCGATCTCCGTCTAGCTCGTGATCCAAAAGCCTTTTGTCGATCTTCACGGCGAGAGTGATGAGAGTGTCCAAGTCGGACGCCAGGTCTAGTGGGACCAAATGATCCTTGATGTCGAGGGATAGCCCTTGAAAAAAATTTATCGATTTGTGCCCTGTTGTTCCACTGACGCTTAGGTGCTAAAATGCGAAACTCAATCGCGTAATCTGACACCATGCGCTTTCCTTGTTGTAAGATGACAAGGGAGCGAGCTGCCTCACAATCTGGTGTGGAATACTGAAAAATTTGCTCCATAGTCTTTAGGAAAGAAGCCCAAGAATGACACGCGGCGGAATTGCGGCTCCATTCAGCAGTAGCCCACGCCTCCGCACGACCAGTCAAGTGGGAAATGACAAAAGCAATCTTTGCCCGCTCGGTGGGGAAAGCAGCTGCCTGGAGCTCAAAGTGGAGTTCGCACTGAGTGATAAATGGCTTAATGGTCCCAGAATCTCCAGAGAACCTCTCCGGTCGAGAGAGCTGTGGGCAGACAGCAGCGGAGGTGGCAGGTGGCTGCATGGTGACACATGGAAACGGTGGTACAGTGATGGCATTGGGTGCTGTGCCAGCCAGTTCTTTCTTCTGAACCATATTTATTAGAACTTCAAACTGTGAGGCCACCTGTCTCATCTTAGTGTCCTGATGCTGCGACAGTCCCTTTAGATGAAGGTGGAGGGCAGCAAGCTCCTCATCCTGCTTCAAGATGTGTTGACCCTGCGCTTGAAGGACTTTGCGCACCGGGTCTGAGTCTGCTGGGTCCATGTTATGGCCAGTCGTTCTGTCATGAACGGAACAGAGGACAGGACTCAAAATGCACGACTCCGACACACATGGACAGTTTCAAAAAAGAGAGGTACACAGGCAGGCAATCCGAAAAGGCAACAGTATCCAAATAACGTGAGGCAAAGAGGCAAGGTCAAAAATCAGAACAGCGTCTAGTCTTACTATGAGTCGGTGACGTGCTTCCACGTCACCGGAAGCACGTCACCGGAAGCAAGGAACGTGACAACAAGGTACAACAAACTGGCTACCAGAAAGAATGAGACAGGAGGTTAAATGCAAGGGGTAATTAGGGTAAACGAGGCATAGGTGGGGAAGATGCTCTCAGGAGCAGGTGTGTACGCGACAGGGGGAAAACAACAACCAAAACACACCCATGACATATACAGTACATATAAATTTAAATATAAATCTTAAAACTAAATATTATATCTATATCTTAAATCTATATCTATATCTGTAATCTATATCAAAATATAAATCCTAAATTTAAATATAAATATTAAAAAACCAAATGTTAAATATAAATCAAAATCTACGTGTTACAAATAAATGTTAAATGCTAAATATAAATGTTTCGGGTTCAAATAACTATTTAGATAATATGCAAATCCAAACTGCCAAAGTACCAAAATTAAAGCTGTATGTTTGTATGGTCAAATACCAACATAATTATTTAGGGAAATTGACCCTCTATATATATATATATATATATATATATATATATATATAGTGATATATTATCACTCCCTGAAATAACAAACCAAGTGATATATTTACACTCCCTGAAATAACAAAGTTTTGGAAACTTCATTTGACAAGTATTAGTAGCGGACATCAGCCCTTGCGGTGGATTTGGAAAAACAAGTGGCAAGGGGGGTGAGCGGAGAAAAAAAGAACTGTTTCTGCTGCTGTGGTTCTTTCTTTTCACCCAAGCATTTCAGCACGAAGCGCATCGCCCCCTTCCCTCCTTGCGCTCCCGGCTCCCACGACGTCCACACGAATGGCTGAGTTCTGCTTCTGTTGTCCAGCGCTGAAGGTGGATGGCGACCAATGGCAGAGGCACTGAGGCCGGTGGCTGTGTTAGCTAGCTAGCTTCCTTGGTTGAGAAAGGAGGCTGAGGTCCCAGCCAGTGAGGATTTCCGGAGGGAGAAGCAGCCTCTTCTAGCTCCACCCAGCCATAACCCATTGCAGAGCTGTGGCGAAGCAGCACTTCTTAATAAAAGTGACACTAAACACACAAAGTACTTGTAAAATAAAGTTTCCCTAACTGGTTTGTTATTTCAGGTAGTAATCATCTATGTTCAAGGGTCCATGTCCCTTCATAAGATACGACATGGACAAGTTTTTTGACACTACAAACACAGCTTTTATTTTGGTACTTTTGTTTCTTGGCAGTGAGGATTTGCATATTAGCTAAATATTTTGTTCGTCTTGAAACCTTTATATTTAACATTTATATTTAATATTTATATTTAAATGTAAGATTTATATTTATTTATAGATTTAAGATTTATATATAGATTTAACATTTATTTATAGATTTAAGATGTATGTATATTTTTAACATTTAGTTTTAAGTTTTTATATTCAAGATTAAGATTTTGATATATATCTAACTTAGACATTGAGTATTTAGATTAGACATTTAGATGTAACATTTAATATTTGGATTTAACTGCAAAGTTGACAAACATTGCTTTAAATGTGCAGAAAAGCACCTTTGGGAGTTTTTTTTAAACACTATTTGAAGTTAAATGTGACAAAATGTTGCTGTTATTTTCAGAGTGAGCCACTTTACAAACAGCTCCCCATAATCTTTTAGGAAATTGCATGTGAATGCTGAAATGCTGAATTAAATCATGGAACAATGTTGAATGATGTGGAATGATTTTTGAATGATACATAATGATATGGAATAGTATTGAATGCTATGGAATGATGTGAAATGAATTGAACCTTTAGAAGTAGGAATAAACGATAAAAATATATTGTCGTACACTTATAGCACTTTTCTCTCAAAGACGCTTTACAATTTCATGCATTATTCATGCACTCCGCAGTCCCACCCTGGTGGTGGACAGCTACTTGTGCAGCCACAGCTGCCCTGGGGCAGTCTGACAGAAGCGTGGCTGCCATTCTGCGCCCACAGCCCCTCCGATCAACATCAAACATCCAACCACATTCATTGTTAGGAAATGTGGGTTAAGTGTCTTGCCCAGAGACATATCGATGACATGCATTCAGGCGAGGATACTAACTGGCGACAATCTGGTTGCAGGGCGTACTCTTACCTTCAAATAAAGATGATTCTGATTCTGATAGGAAATGAAATAGAATGGACTAAATTGGTCGAGAAATGTTGAACGAGGAAGGAATCATGTACAATATGTCATCGTACGGGAATTTCATGGGTCAAAAAAGGAGAAAATTGGGTGAAAATGGTGAAACTTTGGGTGTGTGGGAGTTTGTGGAAAGTGGAAACTATTTTATAGTTGGAATGGTTTGAATAATGTAGAATTTGTCTTAATATGGGGGAAATCTGTGTATTCCTGTCTTCTTCTTTTCCTATCGGCTTGTCCCGTTAGGGTTCACCACAGCGTGTCATCCTTTTCCATGTAAGCTTATGTCCTGCATCCTCCTCTCGAACACCAACTGCCCTCATGTCTTCCCTCACGACATCCATCAACCTTTTCTTTGGTCTTCCTCTCGCTCTCTTGCCTGGCAGCTCCATCCTCATCATCCTTCTACCAATATACTCACTATTTCTCCTCTGGATTTGTGCAAACCATCGAAGTCTGCTTTCTCTCACTTAATCTCCAAAACATCTAACCTTGGCTGTCCCTCTGATGAGCTCATTTCTAATTTTATCCAACCTGGTCACTCCGAGAGCGAACCTCAACATCTTAATTTCTGCCACCTCCAGCTCTGCTTCCTGTTGTCTCTTCAGTGCCACTGTCTCTAATCTGTACATCATAAATGGCCTCACCACTGTTTTATAAACTTTGCTCTTCATCCTAGCAGAGACTCTTATATCACATAACACACCTGAAACCGTCCTCCACCCATTCCAACCTGTTTGGACCCCTTTCTTCACTTCCTGACCACACTCACCATTGCTCTGGACGGTTGACCCCAAGTATTTAAAGTCCTCCACCCTTGCTATCTCTTCTCCCTGTAGCCTAGCTCTTCCCCCACCACCCCTCTCATTCATATATTCTGTCTTACTTCGGCTAATCTTCATTCCTCTCCTTTCCAGTGCATGCCTCCATCTTTCTAACTGTTCCTCCACCCGCTCCCTGCCAATCCGGTATGGAATTCTTTAGATGAACACTCCTATTTGTTTGGCAAAGTTTTAAGCTGGATGCCCTTCCTGACGCAACCCTCTGCATTTGACTACATGATAATCAGAATATGTGGTATTTCCATTACGCTCCCTGTGCTTGTATGTTTTTTAGATTTGTGTGTGTGTGTACATTATATTCTATTGACTCTAACATAAGACTGTAAATTGCATGCTGTGAAAACAGACAAAACAACAGTGTCCTCAGACTTTTTTGTACAGCAGTAGTGTCCTAACACTTTTTTGTACAGTAATGTGTACCTTACCATGTCGATCAACTGTGCCTTGTTATTTACTGTTGGTCAATTGTATGATCTGTCAGCAACTGGGTTTGGCCCCTATTTATTCCATCAGCTACCTATGTCATGGCATTATTTCAATTGCAATTTTAGTTTTATTAGTATCAAACTCATGTGTCTCTACTGCATCAGATTTTTTTTAAACCCGTGAAATCAATGCAGCACATTGTTGTTCTCACTCGGGTGTCCTCTTGTCACCCATAGTCTCTTACTTCCGTGGTTGCTCCTTGTTAAGATTCCAAGCAGGTGCTGGTAAGTGTCAGGAAATGAGGAGTCACAAAATGAACAGCCAGATTGTTAATGTTCCTCTGGGAGCAGACGGTGCAGGGGTTGAAGTCAAATTCTTTTTTAGTATCACTTGTATTTGTTCCTTGACTACATCAGGCTATTCTTTCTTTCTATCACTGGATTGTTTCCTTTTAATGTGGTTGTCATTCTGCTCTAGCAGTGCTGTTTTCGTCTGGGCGAATGAAGCTAAAAATACAAGCAGACACATTGTGAATGAATAATATATTGCCTATTAATAAATTCAGGAGTTTGTTAGAAGCCAGGGAAGTAGCTGATAAAGAGTTTATTGGAGAAAAATAAGTCCTGAAATCTATTCAGATTTTAAGTTTCTGTACTTTTTTCAGTTTACCTAAAAGGGCAATTGTTTTTCTGTATGGGATACAGCATATACATTACAATTGCAAAAAACTATTCAAAAGCAGTTAATACTCAACTTCAGTAAACAACATTTTGTTGAGTGAAAAATGCCTTTTCTTTCAGTAATACGCCAACGAAAACTATACAAAGACATCTCATAAATGTTATTGAAGAAAAACAACATTAATTACCAGAGGTAAAGTAAAAAGTAGTCATCTAAATATTTACTTGAGTAAGAGTAAGAAAGTACTCAATGAAAAAACTAATCAAGTAATGAGTAACTTGTGAGTAACTTCACTCCCCCCCCCCCCCCCATGTCCCTTTTGGGGCTCCGTAAATTTTTTTAAATAAAAATTTAAAAAAAATAACAATGAAATATGGGAGTCGACACAAACCTGCCACCATTTAAATTTTTAACTGCCCAAAAAACCAACAACACATACATTGGGCCCTACAGAAACACTATTTGCTTTATTCACTTAAATGACTTCATGAAGAAGCTGTTGGATGAACAGACTTATTAATTGTGTGTGCGTGTGCGACACCATAGGGATAGTGCTAATTTTTCCATATCCACTGCCAAAACAACAATAGAAACATATGCAACTTACGGCAAGGTGTTTTCTCAAGTTAAAAGTGGGCTGAAATATCCAAGTTTGGGCAGTCACAATTTAAGAGCTGCACAATAAAGCTGTTGTTTTTGGGAGTCTGTAAAATAAACACAGTCGCATGGCTGTTCCCCCCCAAAATGAGTAATTTTGATTGGCTCGCGAAGGTTATGTGGTCGGTCATGTGATTGCATTGTGTTGTCTGATTGGTGAATTGGAGTCAAATGACATTAGTGAGCCCGTTTGATTGGCGCAGCGGGCGCCCTCGTATGCGGAAGTCGAAGATTGAGTCTAAAAATAGACGCGCACACGCAAGAATGAATAAATAAAAGTAGCGAACGGCATGTCGATCATTGTAACGGAGAAAAAGTATCGATCCTTCGTCACATAAATACTCAAGTAAAAGTAAAAAGTACGGTGCATTTAAAGTCCTCTGCCAAGTACAGTTTATGAAAAATTTTAGTAGAGTAAATGTAACGGAGTAAATGTAGCTCGTTATTACCCACCTCTCTTAATTCCATTCATGGAGAAATGGTACTGAAATTTTACTTTTTGGCAATATTAGTGTCAAATAAAGACAGAGCGAAAGATATGGGAAGTGGCTGTTTTTATAAGGCTCATACGTGGCTGTTTACTTGAGAATATGAATATTTGGCTGTTATGTTTAGCTAAAACGGAAAAGCGTAAACCGTATTATAAGCAATTGATGTGATGACACAGTGCTATGAGAATGCAGAGAGCCTATTCCTTTAGTTTTGCTAATGATTGAAAACACATGATTTGACATCAACAACGACATGAAACAAGGTAAACACAGCATTTGTTTGTAGGTACATCTGAATCTTTGGTTAAAATCAACCTCACACAGGTACATTAATGAAAACAGCAGTTGATGACAGGAACTTTGCTGTAAAGAATGCCCCTGTTTGGACCCGTTTCTTCACTTCCTGACCACACTCACCATTGCTCTGGACTGTTGACCCCAAGTATTTAAAGTCCTCCACCCTTGCTATATCTTCTCCCTGTAGCCTCATTCTTCCCCCACCACCCCTCTCATTCATGCACATATATTCTGTTTTACTCCGGCTAATCTTCATTCCTCTTCTTTCCAGTGCATGCCTCTAATCTTTCTAACTGTTCCTCCAGCTGTTCCCTTCTTTCACTGCAGATCACAATGTCATCTGCAAACATCATGGTCCACGGGGATTCCAGTCTAACCTAATCTGTCAGCCTATCCATCACCACTGCAAAAAGGAAGGGGCTCAGGGCTGATCCCTGATGCAGTCCCATTTTTTTTTTTTTCTGAGCCGCTTATCCTCACTAGGGTCGCGGGCGCGCTGGAGCCTATCCCAGCTGTCATCGGGCATGAGGCGGGGTACACCCTGAACTGGTTGCCAGCCAATCGCAGGGCACATACAAACAGACAACCATTCGCACTCACAGTCATGCCTACGGGCAATTTAGAGTCTCCAATTAATGCATGTTTTTGGGATGTGGGAGGAAACCGGAGTGCCCGGAGAAAACCCACGCAGGCACGGGGAGAACATGCAAACTCCACACAGTCGGGGCCAGGGATTGAACCCGGGTCCTCAGAACTGTGAGGCTGACGCTCTAACCAGTCGGCCACCGATGCAGTCCCACGTCCACCTTAAATTCTTCTGTCACACCTACAGAACACCTCACCGCTGTTCTGCCGCCCTCGTACATGTCCTGTATTATTCTAACATACTTCTCTGCCACTCCAGACTTCCGCATGTAGTACCACAGTTCCTCTCTGGGTACTCTGTCATAGGCTTTCTCTAGATCTACACGGACACAATGTAGCTCCTTCTGACCTTCTCTGTACTTTTCCATCAACATCCTCAAGGCAAATAATGCATCTGTGGTACTCTTTCTAGGCATAAAACCATACTGTTGCTCGCAAATACTAACTTCTGTCCTGAGTCTAGCCTCCACTACTCTTTCCCATAACTTCAATGTGTGGCTCATCAACTTTATTCCTCGATAGTTGCCACAGCTCTGCACATCACCTTTGTTCTTAAAAATGGGCACCAGTACGCTTTTCCTCCATTCCTCAGGAATCTTCTCACCCGCTAGAATTCTATTGAACAAGCTGGTCAAAAACTCCACAGCCACCTCTCCTAGATGCTTCCATACCTCCACAGGAATGTCATCAGGACCAACTGCCTTTCCATTTTTCATTCTCTTTAATGCCTTTCTAACTTCCCCCTTACTAATCATTGCCACTTCCTGGTCCACCACACTAGCCTCTTCTACTCTCCCTTCCTCATTCATCAACTCCTCGAAGTATTCTTTCCATCTAGCAAGCACACTGCTGGCACTAGTCAACATATTTCCATCTCTATCCTTAATCACCCTAACCTGCTGCACATCCTTCCCATCGCTATCCCTCTGTCTGGCCAGCCTGTAGAGATCCTTTTCTCCTTCTTTAGTGTCCAACCTGCCATACACTGAAGGACTCACAATACTTATCTTAAATAATATTTACAGAGAAAAGTGAGACGTTTCAACTTCGTCTGTAGTCCGGACTGTAAACTGGTTTAACACACTGTATGGCTGACGTCACGTAAGTGCTCCCCCCACCTCCTTTCCCACCTCCACCCACAGCTTTGCTTGTTAAACAGTTCGCATCTTTTCTCGCTCTATGCATCAAAATTAGGATGGTGGGACAAATGGTTTGTGTGTGTGTGGGGGGGGGTTGTATGCCCCCAATATCAAACCAGCGCTCACTTTTACATTTACATACACGCAAACACACACGCACACACATCTACACACATACACGCACACACATACATTAGACGTTTCCATTGTCCATCTCTATGTGTGCCACCAGTGGAATTTTTTTCCTTTTCCCTACTTAAATTAATTCGCCCAGCTCAAGCTTTGGCTGATAGGCCTATTATCGACTGTTAAATCTTGGATTGTCGACCCCCGTGCCCCTCCCAGTTGGATTAGTGAGTCTGTCAATTACCCTTTGGCTCTAATCCAGATCAAAGTCACATGGGCCTCAGACAGTCAGTGACAGAGGTCTGTAAATCTGTTCGTAAGCAATAAGAACTCACGTTGCCATCTACACTGGAGCACTAATATTCAACTAGTTTCTCTGCAGCACCCTGCTGGCTGCGTGTTCTGTGTTTATCTATCATCTCTGTACAACACATTAGTCCTCCCTTCTGTTATAAATCAGTCTTACACCGTTTCAATTTTTTTTTTTTTTAAAGATGCAATCGTCAATTATTCCACCAGGAGGTAGACAAATACCAAACGAAAAACTGATGCACGACCGGTATTTGGCTGAATAGATCTAGAGGGCAGATTATAGTGTGAGTTACGCCAGCAATACACTTTTTGCCTTCATAAAACATAATTTGAAATAGAAAGCAAGGCTTATATCACTCTACTATCACGATAAATGATGTGACGTTTTCAAACGTCAAATGTTCTTACGTTGCTTTTCATTAATTTATTCACTTTATTCGCCCGAATTTCAAAATTCAGTTAACACGTGTTTGAAGAGATCTAGCCATATGCTGTACATATTCACTCGAAGACAAACTGTAATTGAAGTAATCATTGCTATGCAAACATACAAGTCTTAGCCCAACAGTTTCAGAAGGGGGATTGAATCTTAACAAAGCAGCAATTCTTGGTGTCCCTGCAAATTGGTCAAAATCAAATTTGTAAAATTTATTTGACAGTTTAATTCAGTAGCTGAAGAGTCTATGTCAACACTAACTCGGTACTTAGAGTAAAAATAGTCAGTCAAGACAGAGTGTTGGACATTTAATTACCACCTTGTATTATAATGTTCCCTCCAGGTGAATAATGATTATCCCAATTAAATCTTTGGATTTAGAACCTGAAGCCATGTGTGGCTGAAGGTTTTGCACTAGCACTGACAGGACTTTGGAACTGCTCATAATTGCCCCCCACATTGACTAAGGCCCCATTTGCAGGTGTTAAAAAAATAGCCCCATTGCATGATGTTGCCACCACCATGCTACACTCTTCTTTTGATCATGCCCAGTATTGTGTTTGTGCCAAACATACCTTTTGGAATGGAGAAAAAATTCAACCTTGGTTTCATCATACACATTGTCTCACATGTTTGGGAGATTGTGTTTTTTTTTTCTTTGTAAGATAAGGCTTCCATCTTGCCACCATAACCCATGACCCATTGAATCCCAAATGCAGATTACAAAATATGAGCTTCAAATATAGCCACTATGTTTCGATAAAATAAAAACTTTTTTATATTCTCTTCTTGCAAGAAAAATAATTGTCACATTTTGATAAAACTCCACTTTTTGCTGCATCACAATCATGTACACTGGCTTGCCAAAAGTATTCGCTCACTTGCTTTGACTCACATATGATCTGAAGTGACATCCCCTTCTTAATCAATGGGGTTTTAAATGACATCCGTCCACATTTTACTGCTATAACAGCTTTAACACTTCTGAAAAGGTTTTCCACAAGGTTCAGGAATGTGTGAAGGGAACTTTTGACCATTCTTACAAATGCGCTTGACCAAATGCGCTTGACCAAGCGCATTTGTAAGGTCACACACACTCTCAGCCTCCACTTTCAGAAGAATTAACGCTATTATAGCTACAAAGGGTGGACTGATGTCATACTGAACCCTTAAGTTGATTTGTGAGTAAAAAAAATAAAATCTTAGCATTTGAACAGGGCTGTGCAGACTTTTTATATCCACCGTATCTGTAAAAATACATATCAGAATCTGTTTTCTTTACAACAGTGACATGAATGCCACTGTGACCAGAAACGTTAAACCAAGCATGTGATTGGAAAATGTTAAGAGAGCCTGTCAAATGTACTTTCCGATGGTACTGACAGAACAGAACATTGACGTTCAAGGAAGAATTTTGGACCATTGCTGTTTACAAAACTGCTTGATTCTCCACAGATAGCATTGTGGGTTCCTGCCAAACAACTCAACTTTCATCTGTACACAGAATACATTTCCAGTAGCACTGTCAAATATTCAGGTGCTCTTTTGCAAACTTCAACCAGTAGCAATTTTATAATATTGAAGCATACTGTTTGTTTATTGTCTATGACTTAGATGAAACTCAAATCACAAATTGTATGAGCAATTTATTCAGGAATACATACATAAAGAACGGCTGAAATAAGTATTTAACACGTCACTTTTTTTCTCACTAAATATATTTCCAAATGTTCTATTAACATGAAATGTTCACCAGATGTTGGGAACAACCCAAGTAACCCACACATACAAAGAAAGTAGAACAAATATGATCAGGAATTAAGTTGTGTGTAATAATGTGAAATTACACAGGGGAAACGTATCGAACACAAAGAAAGGGAGGTGCAAAAAGGCATGGAAAGCCAAGACAACACCTCAAATCTGTCAATAATCAAACAGAAATCCAGCCCCTTATCAGTGCAAATGAAGTATGGCTTCAGCTGGCCTCCAAAAAGGTCTCATTGCCAAGGTGTGAGTCAAGACACATCTCATGGTGGGTAAGAGCAAAGAGCTGTCTATAGACAATCGCAAAGTAATTGTTGCAAAACATAACGATGGCATTGGTTACAGGCACATATCTAAGCTTCTGAATGTTCCAGTGAGCACGGTTGGGGCCATAATACGTAAGTGGAAAGCAAATCATACCACCATAAATTTGCCATGATCAAGTGCTTCTCGCAAGATTTCTGACAGAGGAATGAAAAGAATAATCAGATGACTTGTCCAAGAGCCAAAGACCACCTGTGGAGAGCTTCTAAAAGACCTGGAATTAGCAGGTGCTGTTGTCACAAGGAAAAGAGTGAGTAATGTACTCCGTCGCCATGGCCTGTATGCACGCTCATCACGCAAGACACCATTGCTGGAAAAAAAAAAAAAAAAAGCATGTCAAAGCTCGTTTAAAGTTTCCTGAACAACATTTGGACAAGCCAGTTAAACACTGCACTTTGCTCCCAGTATATTCTCCCTGGAATATACTGGGAGCAAAGCCTAAACGTATGGAACAACATCAAAAAGGGAGGAAGGAACACCAGCAAATTACTAAGGAATCCGGCTGGCCTGCGGTGCATGCTTCTTCAACCCCAAGAGAGCGGCCATGGATGGTCGCTACAGCGAAGGGCAAGCAAAGAGGACGCAAGTCAATGCAAGACATTGACATCAGACTTACAAATAGATTTGAGCCACTTTGACAAGACCCTAGGCAAGAATGCTCATCCCCCACCACCACTGAAAGGTATGAATCTAAATCATATAAGAAATAAATTGCACACCAAACGTTAATAGTTGGTGATGGAGCTGTCAAGGATGTGATACATTTTTGCAGTGAGAAGAATACTAAATTATTGTGTTTTACCAATGATTATGATGTCTGATATCTCTAAAAAAATTCCTAGAGATCACTAATGAGCATCCAACTGTGAAATCTGTCATTATACACACATGGGCCCTGGATGTTGTCAAGAAGGTACTGAAGCGAGATTTAATTGATCTCCTAACGAAAGTGCAATGTTTAGATGGTGAGGTTTTCATAAGTGGACCGCTCCCTATGGTACGATTTGGATGAACGTTTCAGTAGGCAGAGTCAATGAAATAAAGGGCTCAATGAAGTGTGTCCTCTGCTATCCGCAAGCTTCATTGACAATTTCTGTGGTTTTGGGGAGCGCAGACATCTTTGCAAGGCAGACGGTTTCTGTCTAAATCGACAAGGGGTTAAGTTATTGGCTGCCAACATTTTATACTGTGTACGTCATTCAGCGGCGTGAAAGGAAAACATTGGCCTTGCTGACGCGGCTGAAGGACAAAAGGCGCAGAAGGAGTCTCCAGTTTTTGCCAAACAATTGGAGCAACAAGAGATAAGGCGACACGAGACGCAGATGGAGTCCCGAGCGTCACCCAGACAATCGGAGGAACGAATTAGGAATAAGATGAGGCAGTACTTGTAATCTCCCACACCCCTCTGTGCCCCATTGGAGCAAAGCCCAACGGAAAACTCACTCTCTAAGAGGCTAAATGCCCGATTAGATGTGACGGACAGGATGAAGGCTATTGTCAATATTGGAATCCAACACACACCATCGCAAAGATCTTCCTCCCATCCCCCCTTGCCTGAAACCAACATCCACTAAGATGCGATGGGCCCCTCCTCCACCCATGAAGAATCGTATCTCCAAATCTTACTGATATGTGGAGGGTCTTTTCCAGAAGAAGTCCCACCTCTATGCTGATCAGGTATTATTCATCCCTGTAATACAAGCGACAGAAAGTTGGTCAAAGAAATATCCCACAAAAAAAGTAGAACTACAAACTTAGTGAGGATAAATGTGAATCTATCAAACCATTGTCTCCAGTTATCTCTTTTCAATATCAGGTCACTGAGCAAAATAAATCAATGTTGATTAAAGACATAATTACAACCTATGATGTAGACTTTTTGCTACCAAATTAACCGTGGTTAAAAGAAAGTAGCTGTAATACAATTTTATTTTATGAAGAAGGGGGTGCGACCCCCCACCCCAACCCTTTGGGTCCCGTCTTCCTCTCCGCTCTCTTGGCGGCTTCGCTTGTCCTTGCTGACGATGGGCACTTAACATGGGCTCGCTTTGGCGGGCTGTAACTGTTTTTGGGTTGCTGCTGGCTCCTGCGTTGGGCCCTGTTGGTGGCTGGGGCCCCCATGCTCTCTGGGGGTGGTGGCGATGGTGGGGCCTGCTGGGTGGTGGGTTGGGCGTGGTGGGCGGTGGTCCGTGCCCCTCCCTTTGGGACTGGTCAGGCGTTTCAGTTGGGCTCGGACCTCCCTGGGTCCTGGGGGATTGGTGGCGTCCCCCTGGTGTGGTCCCCTGCTAGACGGGCTCGCTGGCTGGGACCCCCCTTGTGGGTGGAGGGGGCCGGGCCCACCACCCTTCTGCAACTCCGTACACCAGTTGACTAACATGCATGTGATATGGTGATACGCTATAGGCTTTAATTGCTTGTGCTGGACCACTAATAACAACACAGGTTATATTAACATATCAACTCACAGGTTCTTACAGGAAAATAATCCCACCCCATCACTTGTCAGCCAGCCTTGCTCTTTTCCCACATCCTCTCCTGCCCTTTTCTGTCCTCTCTCATCTTGTTCTCTTGGCTAGTTATTGCATGTGCTCACCAAACTTCCCTCTTGCACAGCAAAACTGTGGAATAGGAAAAAAGGAAAAGGAAAGGGAAAGGAAAAAAAAGGCGGTGGTATTGCTGTAGTTTTCTCCGGGCACTCCGGTTTCCTCCCACATCCCAAAAACATTCATGGTAGGTTAATTGAAGTCTCTAAATTGCCCCTAAGTGTGAATGTGAGTGCGAATGGTTGTTTGTTTTTGTGTACCCTGTGATTGGCTGGAAACCGGTTCAGCCCTCCTGGCTGATGATAGTTGGGATAGGCTCCAGCACGCCCTTGTGTGGATAAGCGGCTCAGAAAATGGATGGATGGATGGATGAATATTTCAGTGTAAAAACATTATACTGGGTTATTTTAGCCCTTTTGAATAGCTCTGTTTTTTTTTTAGTTGAGATGACCAAAATGTAATTCTTTTAATCATTTTGTAGCGTATATTTGCGTTTAGATAAAACTTAAGAAATAAAGAAATAAATTCGTTGAAGGTGAACGTCTGCGTTTACCTCCGACTTCGTCCGATTTACATTTTAACGTTAAAATCAAACTAATGTTGTGTCGTAAAGGGCACCACGTCACTTTTTATATGCATAAGATTTAGGGAACACGACGAGAAACCTTTTTATCAGTCTCATAATCTGAAGGTTGCTACATTTTATGAAATACTTCATTATTAAACTAAAAAAACCACAAAAAACACATGAAAGAGTGGAATTTTACAGAATATTTAATTAAATCAACAAGGGGTATATGGGGAAACACACAACGGGTTCTAACTACAGAATGAAAATAACACTAATAATGGTTTTATCCATCCATCCATTTTCTGAGCTGCTTCTCCTCACTAGGGTCGCGAGCGTGCTGGAGCCTATCCCAGATATCATCAGGCAGGAGGCAGGCTACACCCTGAACTGGTTGCCAGCCAATCGGAGTGCACATACAAACAAGCAAACATTCGCACTCACATTCAAACCTACGACCAATTTAGAGTTGTCAATGAACCTACCATGCATGTTTTTGGGATCTGGGAGGAAACCGGAGTGCCTGGAGAAAACCCACGCAGGCACGGGGAGAACATGCAAACTCAGAATCAGAATTCTCAGAATCATCTTTATTTGCCAAGTATGTCCAAAAAACACACAAGGAATTTGTCTCCGGTAGTTGGAGCCGATCTAGTACAACAACAGGCAGTCAATTGACAGAGAACACTTTTGTGACATAAAGACATTGAGAAAAACAGTCAATAAAGGGTTGCTGGTCATCTGGTAATGCTGGTACAAATTATTATTATTATTATTTTTTTTGTCAATTGTGCAAAAAGATGTAGAGTCCTCTAGCACAGTTCGAATGACTAATCTCGCAATAGTCCGGTGCAATGACCATTGTGCAAAGGGCGCCGAGACTTCAAGGAATGTATGCAGTTTAAAGTGTGCGATAATCTGTAGTGGGATAATCTGGGACAATGTTGATTGTGCAAATGTTGCAGATACTCCTCAATCAGTGTGCAAATAGGGCAGATGCTACTCTGGCATGAGTGGCCAGTATTGGTCATCAACAGATATGCAAATAGTGCAGCGTGGCGAGACTACTACAGTGAGTGCACGAGTATAATCCACACAGGCGGGGTCTCAGAACTGGCGGGGGCTCAGAACTGTGACGCAGGCTCTCTAACCAGTCGTGTGGGGTCCCGGGGTCAGTGTTGCGGGGCTTGGTGGAGCGGCCCTCTTCGTCGGTGGTTGTCCTGCCTGATGGGCCCGACCTGCAGGAGCCATCCCTCTTAATGACTCACTTAGCACAGATTCACGCCACTCACTGTACAACCCCAATTCCAATGAAGTTGGGATGTTGTGTTAAACATGAATAAAAACAGAATACAATGATTTGCAAATCACGTTCAACCTATATTTAATTGAATACACTACAAAGACAATATATTTAATGATCAAACTGATAAACTTTATTGTTTTTTAGCAAATAATCATGAACTTAGAATTTTATGGCTGCAACACGTTCCACAAAAGCTGGGACAGGTGGCAAAAAAGACTAAGAATGTTGAGGAATGCTCATCAAACACCTGTTTGGAACATCCCACAGGTGAACAGGCTAATTGGGAACAGTTGGGTGCCATGATTAGGTATAAAAGGAGCTTCCCTGAATTGCTCAGTCATTCACAAGCAAAGATGGGGCGAGGTTCACCTCTTGGTGAACAAGTGTGAGAGAAAATAGTCAAACAGTTTAAGGACAATGTACAATTGTTTAAGGACAATGTACAATAGTCAAACAGTTTAAGGACAACGTACAATTGCAAGGAATTTAGGGATTTCATCATCTACGGTCCATAATATAATCAAAAGGTTCAGAGAATCTGGAAAAATCACTGCATGTAAGCATCCATCCATCCATTTTCTGAGCCGCTTCTCCTCACTAGGGTCGCGTGCGTGCTGGAGCCTATCCCAGCTATCATCGGGCAGGAGGCGGGGTACACCCTGAATTGGTTGCCAGCCAATCGCAGGGCACATACAAACAACCATTCGCACTCACATTCACACCTACGGGCAATTTAGAGTCTCCAATTAATGCATGTTTTTGGGATGTGGGAGGAAACCGGAGTGCCCGGAGAAAACCCACGCAGGCACGGGGAGAACATGCAAACTCCACACAGGCGGGACGGGGGATTGAACCCCGCTCCTCAGAACTGTGAGGCTGACGCTCTAACCAGTCGCCCACCGTGCCGCCTAAATGTATGCAGCAAGGCCAAAAACCAACAATGCCTGTGACCTTTGATCCCTCAGGCGGCACTGCATCACAAACCGACATCAATGTGTAAAGGATATCACCATATGGGCTCAGAAGCACTTCAGAAAACCAATGTCAGTAAATCCAGTTCGGCGTTACATCCGTAAGTGCAACTTGAAACTCTACTACTCTACTATGCAAAGCAAAAGTCATTTATCAACAACACCCAGAAATGCCGCCTGCTTCTCTGGGCCAGATGGACTGATGCAAAGTTGAAACGTGTTCTGTGGTCCGACGAGTCCACATTTCAAATTGTTTTTGGAAATTGTGTACGTCGTGACCTCCGTGCCTGGATGACTGCATCCTGATTACAATTAGTGCTTTGTCTTTTGTCTTCATTCCTCTCTCCCCTCTAGAAATGTTGTTCTGTTCAACTGATTGACTCAATAAACATCAATTATAATACTAAGGAACCACAGCGGCATCTTAAAAACTCCACTGTGATACAGTAAAACTGTTTCGGCATAAAAGGGGTACAGATCATCCATTATTCTTGACCTAACAGCCGAACAGGACAAAATGAAGAAAAAAAAAATAATCTATTTTTTTTCAGTTTATTTATTTATTTATTTATTGTTTGTTTGTTTGTTTAGATTGCGATTCGGAACCAGAGCCCTTTTGAGACACAAGCACATTATTCTATTATTTTTTTAAGCCTAGTCATTTAATAAGTGAAACATAGTTCTTCATCTATTGGAGAATAAACATTGACAATTTGAAGACAATCATTTGTGTCTGATAACTGTGACCAGTACAAAGTATCTCATGTGAAGAGAAAGGGGAAATGAAGCAAACATTTTTAAACAACCAAGCGTGTATTTGCAATAAAGGTGGCAGTATAGTGCGAGTGTTCGCATCAACAGGCAAACACGGATGGATAATGATACAATCAGCATTAGTTTTTCCGTGTTCTTCGCCATCAATTCTATGCAGTCATTCTCAAAGTGGTACGCGGGTTTTTCTTTCTATTGGTATGCACCAGAATCAATGCCTACGTACATTTCAGCTGTATTTAACTTTACATACATTTGCATTTGTTATTTTCCCACTATATTTAAACTTAGTGTTAATGTTCAAACTGTGCATAATGTTACAGTGCCTTATAATGATATTGAATGTACTTTTAAGGAATAAGACCTTTTCCTTATTTGTGATGAACACTTAGGTCTACTACGCTACTTTGTGTATGGTCATGGTGGTGGTACTTGGAGGGCTATGAAGTTTTTTAAGAAGTACTTGGAGTCAAAAGTTACAGAACCACTGTGCATAGATAAGATATATAAGGATTAAGCAAGAAATGCTTAAAGATACACATCTGATTGGACGGAGAATAACTGACAAAAAAGAGGGAACTGAAAAGAGGAGAGGAAACAAATTGCCATCAAGAAGGCCAAAAACAAACTCGCGTGGAACAATTCCATGTTTGTAATCTAGAGATGGAGAGTTTTGTTCCGCCTCAGTGAACACAGCACATGGAAAGAGAGCTGTGTCCAGAGGTGGGTAGAGTAGTCAAAAATTATACTCAGATATGACCACTGTTACTTTAGGGTAATACTGCTCAAGTAAAAGTAAAAAGTAGGCCTCCAAATAATTGATTTTGTAAGAGTTAGTAAATATTTTGTGAAAAAACTACTTAAGTACTGAGTAACTGATATACTATTTTTTTGTAGATCATGCATGAATATTACATAGAAAAGTTCTGAGCCTCCCATACAGACAAAGAGAGAGTCGGGGTTGGTCCAGATTGTATTGGACATGTTGGTGAAGGAAACAGGGGTGATGAAGAATTGATGGGTAAGTTTGGCATCCAGGAAAGGAACTTGGAGGGACAGATGGTGGTAGACTTTGCAAAAAGGATGGAAATGGCTGTAGTGAACACTTTCTTCCAGAAGAGGGAGGAATATAGGGTGATCTACAAAGCGTACGTAGAAGTACGAAGGTGGATTAAATATTGTGCAGACGATGTAATATGAAGGAAGTTGACTGTAAGGAAGTTGACTGTAAGAGTGTGGCTAGACAGCATAGGAGGATGGTGGATAAGCGCTTCCAGAAGACGAGACCACTACAGCCAAGGTGATCAGAGAAACAGGCAGTACTTGGTGTATCTTCTGTTAGGAAAGGGGAGAAGGAGACTTGGTCGTGGAAGAAGAAGTGGGTCACTGAGAGGACTGAGGAGAGGAGAAAGGAATACATGGAGATGCGATGTGGGCGAAAGTAGGGGTGGCAAAGGCTAAACAAGAGGCATATAATGTATGCCAGGTTGGGGTGATTAAGTCAAATGTGTTGACTGGTGCCTGTAGTGTGCTGGATAGATGGAAAGAATACTTTGAGGAGTTGATGAATGAGGAAAATGAGAGAGAAGGAAGAGTAGAAGAGGCAAGTGTGGTGGACCAGGAAGTAGCAATAATTCGTAAGGGGGAAGTTAGAAAGGCACGAAAGAGGATGAAAAAGGGAAAGGCAGTTGGTTCTGATGACATGCGTGTGGAGGTATGGAAGCATTTAGGAGAGGTGGCTGTGGAGTTTTTGACCAGCTTGTTCAACAGAATTCTAACGAGTGAGAAGATGTCTGAGGAACGGAGAAAAAGTATGCTGGTGCGCATTTTTAAGAACAACAGTGATGTGCAGACCTGTGGGAACTATTGAGGAATAAAGTTGATGAGTCACACAATGAAGTTATGGGAAAGAGTCGTGGTGACTAGACTCAAGTATTTGTGAGCCACAGTTTGGTTTATGCATAGAAAGAGTACCAGAGATGCATTATTTTCCTTGAGGATGTTGATGGAGAAGTACAGAGAAGGTCAGAAGCAGCTAGAGTGAGTCTTTGTAGATCAAGAAAAGGCCTATGAAAGATTACCTAAAGAGGAATTGTGGTACTGCATGCGGAAGACTGGAGTGGCAGAAGTATGTTAGAATAGTACGGGTGTATGAGGGCAGCAGAACAGTGGTGAGGTGGGCTGTAGGTGTGACAGAGGAGTTTAGTGGTGGTGGAGGTGGGACTGTATCAGGGATCAGCCCTGAGTCCCTTCCTGTTTGCAGTGGTGATGGATAGGCTAACAGATGAAGTTAGACTGGAACCCGGTGGACCATGATGTTCACAGATGACATTGTGATCTGCAGTGAATGCAGGGAACAGGTGGAGGAACACTTAGAAAGGTGGAAGATTGAGGCTACAGGGAGAAGAGATAGCGAGGATGGAGGACTTTAAATACTTGGGGTCAACAGTCCAGAGCAAGGGTGAGTGTGGTCAGGAAGTGAAGAAACGGTTCCAAGCAGGTTGGAACAGGTGGAGGAAGGTGTCAGGTGTGTTATGTGACAGAAGAGTTTCTGCGAGGCTGAAGGGAAAAGTTTATAAGACAGTGGTTAGGCCAGCCAGGATGTACGGATTAGAGACAGTGGCACTGAAGAGACAACAGGAAGGGGAGCTGGAGGTGGCAGAAATGTAGATGTTGAGGTTCTCTCTAGGAGTGACGAGATTGGATAGGATTAGAAATGAGCGTATCAGAGGGACAGCCAAGGTTCGATGTTTTGGAGACAAAGTTAGAGAGAGCAGACTTCAATGGTTTGGACACGTCCAGATGAGAGAGAGTGAGTATATTGGTACAAGGATGATGAGGATGGAGCTCCTAGGCAAGAGAGCTAGAGGAAGACCAAAGAGAAGATTGATGGATGTAGTGAGGGAAGACATGAGAACAGCTGGTGTTTCAGAGGAGGATGTAGGCGATAGGCTTACATGGAAAAGGATGACACACTGTGGCGACCCTTAAGGGGACAAGACAAAGGGGAGAGAAGAATAGTGTTAAATTAACTTTCTTTTTTTAAACGTGAAACAGCATAATAGGCCCCTCCTTGAGCCGTCATCTTATCATGGTGGAGGGGATTTTGTGTCCCAATGATGCTAGGGGCTAAGTTGTGTAGGGCTTTATGCCCCTGGCAGGGTCACCCATGGCAAACAGGTCCTATGTAAGTGACCAGACAGAGCCTGGCTCAAAGATCCTCTATGATGAGTACAAAAAATGGAAGACATTTTCCCTCACCCGGACGCGGGTCAACGGGGCCACCCTCTGGAGCCAGGCCTGGAGATAGGGCTCGATGGGGAGCACCTGATGGCCGGGCCTCCACCCATGGGGGCCGATCGGGCACAGCCCAACGAGGCAACGTGGTTCCCCTTTCCTGTGCGCTCACTACCTGTCGGAGGGGCCAAGGGGTTCAGATGCAGTCTGAGCTGGGCGGCGGCTGAAGGACGCGACCTTGGCTGTCCAATCCTCTTCTTCAGAAACTGGCTCTAGTCACGCGGAATGTCACCTCTCTGGCAGGGAAAGAGCCTGAGCTGGTGTGCGAGGTCAAGAAATTCTGACTACATATCGTCACGCTCACTTCAACAGACAGCTTGCGTTCCGGTACCAGTCTTCTTGAGATGATGACGCTCTTCCACTCTGGAGTTGCTCACGTTGAGAGGCACCAAGCAGGTGTGGACATACTTATTGCCCAACTGCTTGGTCCCTGTATGTTGGGGTTCACCCCAAGAGACGAGAGGTTAGTCATAATTTGCCTTCGGGTGGGGGAAGGGGTCCTGACTGGAGTCCTTGGAGGGTGTGCTGGAGAGTGCCCCTGCTGGCGAGTCCCTCATTCTGCTCGGGGACTTCAATGCTCATATAAGCCATGACATTAAGGTCTGGAAGGGCGTGACTGGGAGAACGGCCCCACTGATCTGAACTTCAATGGTGGTTTGTTATTGGACTTCTGAGCTCGGCACAGACTGTCCATAATGAACACCATTTTCAAACATAAGGATGTCCATAAGCGCTTTTGACACAAGGACACACTAGGCTGCAGTTTGATGATCGACTTTGTGGTCGCATGTTTTGTACACTTCGTAAAGAGAGGGGCTGCGCTTTCAACCGATCACCACGTGGTTGTGTGTTGGCTTTGATAGTGAGGGAAGATGCCGGTCCAACATGGCAGACCAAAATGTATTGTGAATCCCATGTCAGACACCAGCGGTGAGGGATGACGTTGAGCTGAAGAAGGAGTCCTATAATGCCTTTTTGGCACGTGGGATTCCGGAGGCAGTTGATGGGTACCGATAGGTCATGCAGCTTTGTTGGTCACTGGGGCAAAAACTCAGGCATGGGAGGAGTACAGTGAGGCCATGGAGAATGACTTGGATGGCTTCGCGGAAATTGTAGTCCACCATCCACCAAAGGAGGAACCATTGAACCATCAACACTTTGTATAGTGGAGACAGGGTGCTGCTGACCTCAACATGGGAAGTTGTGAGTCATAGAACTAAATACTCACTATGGCCTCTTCAATTCCACTGACACACCTTCCTATGATGAAGCCAAGTCTAGGGACTCTGAGGCAGGCTCTCCTATTTCTGGGGTTGAGGTCACCAAGGTGGTTAAAAAGTTTTATGTAAGGGCCCCGGGGTGGATGAGGTCCACCCAGAGTTCCTAAAGGCTCTGAATGCTGCTGAGCTGTCCTGGCTGACAAGCTTCTGCAACATTGCATGGACATCGGGGACAACGCCTCTGGATTGGAAGACCGTGGTAGTGGTCCCCATTTTTAAGAAAGAGAACCGGATGGTGTGTTCCAACTACAGGGGGATACCCTCCTAAGTCTCCCTGATAAGGTCTATTCAGGGCTTCTGAAGAGGAGGGTCCGTTTTGAAGTTGAATCTCAGATTCAGAGAGAAGAGAGTGGTTTTCATCCTGGCCGTGGAACAGTGGACCAGCTCCACACGCTCATCAGGGTCCTCAAGGGTACAGGGGAGTTCGCCAGACCAATTTACATTTGCTCTGTGGACCTGGAGAAGGCTTTTGACCGTGTTCCGTAGGGGGTCCTGTGGAGGGTGATCCACTCCCGGTATGGGGTATCGGACTCCTTAATAAGGGCCTGTACAAACGGTGTCAGAGTTTGGTCTGGATACAAGCGCTGAAATGAGTTTCCTCCGCAGGGTAACCTGTCTCCCCCTTAGAGATAGGGTGAGAAGCTCAGTCATCCAGGAGGGGGCTTAGAGTCCAGCCGCTGCTCTTCCCCATTGAGAGGATGGGGTGGCTCGGACATATGGTTAGAATGCCTCCTGGATGCCTCCCTGATGAGGTGTTTCAGGCACATTCCACTGGGATGAGGCGCTGGAGAGACTCTGTCTCCTGGCTGGCCAGGGAATGCCACGGGATCCCACCGGAAAAGCTAGACAAAGTGGCTGGGGAGAGGAAAGGCTGGGCTTCCCTGCTTATGATACCCCCCTAGTGACCGATAAGTAGGAGAGATGGACCAAATATTTTGTTCATTTGTATGAAATTGTTAGTTTCTAATTTATACTATGAGTTGCTTGCTCTTACTAGCTGAGCTATGCCAGAAAATGTTTGGCAAATAGTTTCAAGGAGATAAGGATTGCAACAGGTGAATTCGAGGGAATAGAACGTGCAGGATCAGATGAATGAGAAATAGATCAATCTGTCTCAAGTCAAAGAAAAGTCTTAGCTCAACAAAAGATGTTATGTGTGCAACACAACAATCACCCTGACACATTCATACACCCTCGCACTGAAGCTGATTTGTTATTGCCACCTCTCCAGGGTCACTGCTTGTGTTTGATTGGCCGCGGCATTATAATTTTGACAAAGGGGAATGTTGCCATGCCAACACTAGTCAAGGCCAGACTAATAGAGGAGGAAAAAGAGTCATGTATGATTAATATTGATTTTTGTGTGTTTGATATTTGTGCCCTTAAGGTTTCTGATTAAGTTGATGGTGATGAAACATTGAACACAGTTTGAAATAATTAAGAGTAGTTAATGCATCTGCATGAAGAGAAAAAGAAGCACCAGACTCTCTACAAATTACAATGTGCCAATGCCTCTATTATAGTAAATGGCAACAAAAACATAAACCTGGTTCAAATTGAAAGCAAGAAGGTTTTACATAATCCACAGTAATCCACATAATATTCAGCATTACTATAATCCCTCATTTAAAATCCCATTGTAAATATATTTGTCTTTCTATGATTATTTCTCCTCTACAATGAAGGGGGAAAATAACGTGAACTGATCCCGAAATATGCAGTCGAATAATTTGGATCAACCATTTCTTCCTCCCACATCACATCTTGTTGTCAAAACATGTACTGTATAGTCATTTAAATGGTGTTCAGAATGCAAATGCATTAAGTTCACTACTTTACTGCACAAATATTAATTGCATGACTTCAGTTGAAATCAAGGCATGATCACTGAGGTGTAATCAGGAAAAGGTTTTTTTAATGTTTGTAGTGCTTGTTTTGTGTAATGCACTTGTAGACATAATTGTTGGTACCCTTCAGTTAAAGAAAGTAAACCCCACAATGGTCACTGACATCACTTGAAACAGATGTGACTGGAATATGCCAAAATGCATTTTGATAACCCTCAAAGGTTCTGGGATAATATCCTTTTGACAGATGAGATGAGACAGTCACATCAGCTCTGTTTATAGTTGTAAAAATGATACAATCAAAGAAAAGAACATTGTACCAATTGCAGGCTCGGTTGTGTCCTGGAGCTGGTTTGCTGTTTGTATGTAAATAAATGTATGGGAAATATTATGTTAATGCTCAAACGTGACATAATTTACTGCCAGTGAGCCCGAATTCTACAAGCTAGCATTCTAAAAAGCAAATGTGGTTCATTCATTGCAGGCACTTTTGAAAAAAGAGCCCAAAAATATTTTTATCTATGAAAAGTTATTCCCAGTTCTGAGGTCCCCTGTTGTGACTGGGCGACGTGTGTGCAACCATACACAGTACAATGTGTAGGCATCCTTGTTATGCTTCCTTCCGGTTTTTTGGCTTTTTACGCCTCGTTGCTAACTTTAGGTTTTGAAACAAACTCATTTTTAAAATGTAAGGAGTAGAAAATTCAGAAACTTGTGCATAAAAAGTAAGGGGTAAAAGTAAGAAGTCGCCAGAAAAATAAATACTTAAATAAAGCACAGACACCTGAAAAATCTACTTAAGTAAAGTAACGAAGTAGAAATAATAATATACCACCTCTGATACTGTTGAAGCACAATATAAACCAATTCCTGTTTTTCATCCGTTAATGTTCTGGAAATTTGTATGTATTATTAATTCTGTCAGTAATAAGTTATTTCTGTCGCAGTTGTGGATTTTTCTTGTAAAACAATCAAGCAAATTGTTGAGATAATTTAACATTCACATTCGGCTAAGATGGAAGCTAGAGAGAGATTGTTTGCCTGTCATAGGGTCATGTCGTTCAATAACCAAACAGAATGCAATTCATCGTTATTGTACCAATGTGTGCATTGCCATTTTAGCAAGGTTACCTCTTCAGCCTGAGCTGAACACCAACCACTTTTAGGTTGCGTGAATGTTACTGACAGTTGAGCCCCTGAGGGAGGATTTTGCCCTTTTCTTTGGTCCTTTTTCTCCTCTTCTCCACCACATCCCTAATGAGAAGTTTTCATCAGGTTAAAAAAAATATTCTGTACCTATCTTCCTCTTCTAATGTTTCTCTGCCATTCATGGATCCCACTGTAACTTCTCTACAATAAATAAAATGTTTTCATGCATCTTTTTACCCTTTAATCCCTTTGCCTGTCAATCGAACAACGTACGCGCCTTCCTTATGTGCCCTCTTAATTATTGAAACCTCCTTTTTATACTAACCATTCATCCATATGCAGAGTGGGAGCTGTGTCACAAGGGAATTAGGTAGTGTTTTAAAATTTGAGACCGGTCTTGGTCTCGAGAACAGTCTCAAGGTATTTGCACATGAAATTACTTAAGAAACAATACATGATATGATACATATATATGGATTGCTTCACACAATCTTCACATATCCACAGTCCGCAGACGAAGCTGCAGGCCAGGAACAGTTGAAATATTGAGTCACGACGTGGCCTGGACAGCACACTCCCTCGGCATGTGGCCCTTCAACCAGAGAGGGTGGTGATGACCTTCCCCTCCGCCAGACGTTTTAGTGGTGGGGATGGAGGTGATGGTAGGCTGGTCCTCTGTTGTCTCCTGTTGAACCTGGCGTAGAAGGTGTTCTCCTGCTCTCTAAAAGAGGCAGATTCTAGGTATAGGATCACATCTACTCTCTGTACTCTGCCCATCATGATCTTGAGTCTCTGCCATATCTTCTTCGCATTTCCACTGGGGAACTTCTTCCACCTTGTTCTTGAGGCCCACACATTTACAATGCACGGCACGCAAGTACGCACGCATACACGCGCACGCATTCACACACACACGCACACACACACACGCATAAACTGATAAAAAAAAGGGGAACTTATTTTTTGAAAAATATATTGCATTATAAGCAAATTAGAATACATTAACAGCAAATAATTATTAGAGTTAAGTCACCAAACAGAATAAAAGATGATACTCTTGATCATCTTTCCGATACGAGAATTCATAAAGAATGGGGTTAACTAAGATCAAATCATCTTTCTGTGTATATCTCAAAGGAAACACTCAACAATTTGATTGAAATGCATGTCCCTTTGAGTGATTTAAACAATCAATCAATCAATATGGTCAAATTTAAAAAGGAGGGGGGGAAAAATTACATTTCGGCGGGAGGCGTATATCAGGTTAGACCGGGTGTTGGTGATTCTGCAGACGAGTGCAAGCCAGCGTATTTAAAAGGGGACGTCTGCGCCGCTGTGGAAGTGGACACCAATTTCCATCATGTCCAAACAAAGCGACTCCTCTCAATCCCTTTAATGTGCAGCAATGGCAGTCTCACATTGAGACATATTTGTGCGGAAGAGGATGATACATAAGTGCAGCAATCCATGCGTAAGTGGAGCATTGTCACTGCTCCTGGCCGGTGTGGCAACGGACAATGTGAGCGAGTTCCCCTATTCAATTAAAGATGGTGATAACCGCTGGCGACTTAAATATGATCGCGGACCTCATGTACAGGTATCTATACCCACCCCCAATCTTTGGTGTCTCCCCAACCCTCCTAGCTGTCGACCCATGTGATTTAGAATATATAATAATAGTAATAACAATAATATAATAATAATAATAATAACGATAATAAATATAATAATGTTTTCAATGAATTCATTTCTACAATGATTCAGAGGGCTTGATGCCTGTTGTTCGCATATTTATGAATGCAATACATCTGACATCCAGCACACAGGACCGCGGACCTCAGAATCTGTTAACCTGTGTCCCCTGTGTCCTGTGTCATCAAAATCACATCATACCAGCTCCGCCAGGACTTAGACGTGGTCTCAACAGGCGTACATTTCGACCAATTTTCTGCCACCGAATTTTCACTCCGCGGGGCGCATGTCCAAGGAAACACCCTTGCTGCACCGGAATGCCCAGCTTGGCAAACATACGTAGCGAGCCTTGCAGTGCACAAACATCAGGATACCTCAGCATTTGTGGCATGCCGTAGATCCGCCATCAACGAAAATAGAGCCCATAGCATTAAAATATTTTTCAGCATTTCAGTTGTCTGGATTTTTCATAAGTCCACCCTCCCCTACTCCATAAGTACTGAGTGCCTTCATTCCATCAGCTATATCGGCTATATGGCGCAATTGCAAGTTACTTAATTTTTGTTACAAGGACCATTTCTACCACTTAACCTGACCCCTAGCTAGCAAACTACGTATGCCTAAATCCCCCCCCAAAATGCATTTTCCCTGGATGAACAGAATAACAGAACAGCTCAGCATTATGGAATTCCCCTTGTTATTTAGTTTGGTTTATTTGGGCTACCATAGTAAGTTGAAACACAAAGCATTGTGGGGTTTGTACTGTAACTAGCAGTCTCTGTCTCTGTTAGGTCGACCCACACACACCACCAAGCGAGGCGGTCTATGGTTAGACGATACCGTCGACAGACCAGAAGCATGTTAGCCTGTGAGGCATAGTGGCTAGCACCGAGTCACTGCAGGGCTTTTTCATACCGCGAAGACATGCCGTGGGATATACTGTATTCCAGGCACTGAAAGCTTTGAGCGGATATATTCACGCAGCTCAAGCATATACAGATGTGTAAGAATATGCAAGCTGAGCTCACCCCGAGGGAACGGAAGCGGGCACAACTCGCCCGTTCCGAATGTCTTGTGAGTCGAGACACCTGGGCTCCTGCCGTCCTGCTTGGGAACTTTTTTTTGGCTCCTTTTTTTTTCTTCTTTTCCGCCAAATCTGCCTGTTCCCGGTGCAGACCAGGCCAGCCGAACACTCGGAAGCTTGACCTGCCTGCCTCAAATGACATCAAGACACGTACGTCCGACATTGCGGTCTACTAAAAGTGCAGATTAGTGCATACAGGAAGTCCTTACAACGTACTCGACCTACGACGTTTCGACTTTACGACGCCCGTGCCTCGTCCGGCATTTTGTCCCAGCACCATAGTGTTTCTGCTTAGCTAGTGCATAGTGCGTGTCTGTGTTTGTGCGCCGGGAGTATCTTTGCCTTTTTTCACACTCTCAGCGACGGCTCCGCACAATGCTGTATATTTTATTTATTTATTTTGTTTTTAGTGCTGCATAATTCTGCATTGTCTTGTTTTACCTGACTCACTTGACTGTACTGTAGGTCAACCCACTGGACTCATGAGTCAGTGAGCACATCACCATGTGACCTTTAATGTCAGAATTGTCTAGTTTCTTTTAACATTTATTTGAAACTATTCTCCATCATGTAGTTAACTCTTGGGTCTGCACTCATCTGCCCTGTCATGTTGTCTCATCTTATTTGTTCAAGCTCGTTTTAAGATATATTTTAAAAAAAAAATATTTTGTCTCCTGCGCATCTCTGCCACTTACCTCAGGTTTCCAATTAATGTGTGCCTTGGCCTAATCCGATGGTTACTTCTAGCGCTCCCTTGAAGGTCCTAATCCCCAGTCATGAATCTTGCAAAGCTCCCAGTCCATGGTAATATTTTGATAAAACAATCATCAGCTGACATTGCAAAATGTGATCCAGAATGACAAAATCAGTCTTTCATTAATATGAGCAACTGATTGGTAAAATGTGAGAGATTAAACAAGGCCTGAAAGTGAGAGATGAGGTGCTTCTGCAAAGCTTCTTACCATTGAGCATTTACAGCTAAAGGAAGGCACGGGAAGGTCAGGTATGTGTGTGCGTGCGTGCGTGTGTGTGTTTATGTGCGCATGCACGTGTCTGTAGTCTTCCTGCTATGGAGACAGAGAGGATGGCTGTATAGCCCAAGCCACTGAAATGTAACACAAATTAAGGAATGGGAACATCGTCAAGGCAATTTGTTTTCCCTGTCATTTAATGCCACTCTCGAATGACTCAGGTTGCGCTTTCAACATTCTCTTGATGTCTGTTGGCACCATCAACTGATGGAATTTGAAACCGGGGAGAGAAGAAAGGTAATAGGTGATGATATTTAAGGCAATTGTGGTTCTAATCTCAGAGGGGTCTGTATTGTAATGCTGCCTGCACGATTGAACAAAATTTTCTTTGATTGGGATAAAAGAACTCTGAATTGGACCATTGACTGAGTGTTCAACCATTGTGAAATAAGATGGTACTCTGGATTTATATGGCAATTCTCATTCATTGGTTACAATATATTAGATTTTACTTTATTTACACATAACATTTTGGTCTTGTTCTCAAAGGAGCACCTGAGGTTGTTGCTTGGTGCACATTTTTCCCAGACTGATCCACCTCATTGGATGAAGGACGATTGGCCAGTAGCCCTCACTCCAATAGTCATGAAGTGCTTTGAGAAGCTGATCATGGCACAGATAAAAAAAACTCCATCGACGTCACTGTGGACCCTCACCAGTACTCATACAGGAAGAACCATTCCACTGATGATGCCGTCTCCTGTTCACACTACTGACCGATGACTGCTCAGCAAGTTTTCCGAGCTGTCATCTAGTGACGTTTGTGGACGACACAGCAATAGTGGGACGCATCACCAAAAATGATGAGTCCAAGTACAGAGTGGAGGTAGAGCATCTGGTGGACTGGTGCAAAGGTAACAATCTTTGCATCAATATGAAGAAGACCAAGGAGATGGTGGTGGACTTCAGCAGGGACAGACGCAAGTTGTATTAAAATATAAACTCACAGCTTCTTACAGGTGTTTAGAGACTATATCAGCATCCCACCGCACCACTCATTGGTAGCACTGTCTTGCTCATCTCCCACATCCTGTCCTACCCTGCCCTTTTCTATCCTCTCACATCTTGTCCTACTGGTTAGTTGTTGCATGTCCTCACTGGGTGTGATTTGTTACAGTTCTCCAGGGCAGCAGTCCGCAACCTTTTTTGCACCAAGGACCAGTTTGACTTAAGGACATATTTTGATAGACTAGTGTAGAAGAAACAAATAAAAACAAACCATCGTCGCCCCACGAGTTACGCCGTTTAAGGGGTAGTTTGTGTGGCACAGGCTCATGGCTGAGCTCCAGTGAACTAAAAAACAAACAAATTCGTTCATGAAGTGCTTCTATTCAGTACATTCACTCAAAAGATGTGTTCGCTTGAATGAGTCATTGGCAAACGACACAACACTATTCAAACCTCATCTCTCGCTCAACTCCATCCATCCATCCATTTTCAACACCGCTTATCCTGGTTAGGGTTGCGGGGCGCTGGAGCCTATCCCAGCTGACTTTGGGCGAAAGGCGGACTACACCCTGAACTGGTCAGCAGTCAGTCGCAGGGCACCTATAGACACGTACAACCATTCGCACTCACATTCACACCGTCACTGAGTGGGAACTGAACCCACGCTGCCCGCACCAAAGTCAGGCGAGTGTACCACTACACCATCAGTGACTCTCGCTCAACTCCCAAAATAAAAAAAATTCAAAAACCCTGTCTGGGGTGTGGATGATGCATAGAATATGCACAAGAAAATTCCCGATATCCACGATTTGATTCATTTTTGGGAATGACCCAGTTGCAAACTTCTACATTGACACCAATCATGGGATGCCGTAAACCCCAAGCATCAACCACTTGCTTGTCCATCCACTATGTCGTGTGCTGTGCAATTAAGACCCGGATTAATTAACCCAAGGAAATATAAAATAAAATATGAGCTCTATTTCCTTGGTTTAAAGCAGGAGAGTGGCACTCTGTGTCACCTCTTACGTATGTGCATCACTATCTGTTTACAATTGCCGTGGTACACTGAAGTACCAACCTAAACACGGCAAAACAGTGCCTCCTAATCCGAAGCAAACAACCCATCCAGCCAGACAACCATGGAGGGAGGGGACTGTTGTACCTAGCCCCACACTGTCAAGACACTCCAACACCAACCAGAGTTGCCACCTAACACTCATCCTGGTGCGTGGTAAGCAGATATACACCCAAAGAGGGTGGTGCCGAGTCCCATAGCAAGTTCAGGGTCAAGAAGTTAAGAGTCAAGAAGAGAGGAAGGTTGATCTTCATGACATACAAGTGACCCTTCAACATAAACAAGAGTCTAGAATGAGTGATGAATTATGATGTGATCCCATTAGTGGTACAGTAAAGCGTTGCTTTGGGGCAGTTATATATTTTCATTATTTTGCTTATGCTTATCCTCATTAAGGTCGTGGGTGTGCTGAAGCATATCCCAGCTGTCTTCGAGCCAGAGGCATGATGATGCAGACAGTCCTCTTGATGAAGATGTCTGTAGTGGTGGAAAGGCTGTTTCCCACAATCTTCTGGGCATCCTTTACTGTAAACTTTTACTATATGACAGCTCGGGAATCTTGCTGAGCAGTCATGGGTCAGTAGTGTTAACAGGAGGGGGCTCAGCATGCAATGCCAGGGGAACCAGTGCTGAAGGTGATGGAGGAGGATATGGTGTGTGGATCCTGACAGTCTGTGGACCCAGATTCCCAGTGATGGACTCATCCCTAAGATGTTCATCTTTTGCATCAAGGTCTGTGGGATGAGGGTATTGAAAGCAGAGATGAAATCGAAGAAGAGCAAGGGGACGTGAGAGTTCTTTCTTTCCAGATGGGTGAGAGTTGTGTGGACCACTGAGGAGATGGTATCATCAGTGGAATGGTTCTTCCTGTAGGCGTACTGGTGAGGGTTCACGGTGACGTCGATGTAGTTTTTAATGTCTGCCATGATCAGCTTCTCAAAGCACTTCATGACTAGGTTATAGTAAATAGGCATTCAGACTTGTCACTGTGGAGCGCTTGGATACGGGGATGATGGAGGTAGTCTTTAGGCAGGTTGGGAGAGATGCTAGTTGGAGCAGCCGCTGTAATTTGTATTCCTGGGGCCAGAGCACCCGACATTGAAGCTAGCCTTAGAGAGCTGAACTGCATTAGGCCTAGACACCAGCGTGGGGCTAACAACACTTGCTACTCTGATACAGTGATACATGTCAGCTCCAATGATACAAAGATGAGGCAAACAGAGATTACAAAGAGGAACATAGCCAGGACTTACAATCTCGCCAGAAAGATGTCAGCATTGAGTAATTGTCTCTGGCCACTTGCGTGAGAGAAGCAATGATGAGAGGTTTAACAGATTATTCTCTTCTCACTTAACCGGTGGCTGGCTAGCTTTTGTAACGAACAGGGACTTGTTTGTAAATAACTGGCCTTCGTTCTGGATGACGCCCTGGCTTGATGAGGGCGGACGGCCTTCATCCTAATGGGTTAGGCGCCATCACTCTTTCTAGAAACATAGATTACTTTCCATGACAGTAAACACGGTGGAACGGTGGGCGACTGGTTAGAGCAACATGCATGCCAGATTGATTGAAGACTCTAAATTGCCCGTAGGTGTGAATGTGAGTGTGAATGGTTGTTTGTTTATGTGTGCCGTGCGATTGGCTGGCAACCAGTTCAGGGTGTACCCCGCCTCCTGCCCGAAGATACCTGGGATAGGCTCCAGCACGCCCGCGACCCAAGTGAGGATAAACGGCTTAGAAAATGGATGGATGGATGGATGGACTGTTAACACTAGAGCATGCCGGGACACAGGTGATGAGTGAGCCTTTTAGAACAGGTGTGTGGTTTGTAAGGTTAAGGCTTACTAGCGCTATTCTGGACTCTAACAACACACACAGTTATGTTTTCTACTGAGGTAGTGTTGTGTGATGAGTTTAAGCACTCTTCCCCGGTTCATTCTCCTGATGAAAAATCAAGAAATAACTTCTAGATTCCTGCAGTATAAATCTCTCACCCCACCCACAGCGACTCAAAACATAATACAGGTTCTAGACGACGCAATCTTATTAATATTACTACAATGAATGCTCTCGGGGCAAATAGCACAGGTCTACCCACTTTAATGAAAATCGGTTTTATGAACATTAGATCACTTTCCTCAAAAGGTTTGCTAGGCAACGAACTTATCAGAGACCATAATCTTATTGGTCTTTGCGAGACTTGGTTAAAACCAAATGAGTTCTTACCACCTAATGAGGCGTCTCTCCCAATCTTTTTGAGTTCACGTTACATGTCCTATTAAGAAGGAAGGAGGTGTCGCCCTCATCTCCGAATCAGTTTTCAACCTTAGGACTAGCTTGAACATTTACTTTAAAACATTTAAGGCTCTTGTTATGCGATCTACAACACTATTGCCGTTTATCTTGCGGTTCACGTGGCCCTGGCGCTTTTAAGATAAATTCTCAGAAATTATTGCTGACTTGGTGACCCACGCAGACAATATATTAATCATGGGTGACTTTAATATTCATATGAATTCCCCATCGGAACCTCTTACTACAGCGTTTCAGAAAATAATTGATACTTTTGGTTTCGTCCAATTAATACTGTACATGAACCGACCCAAAATAACTGTAATACTTTAGAATTTGGTTTTAATCCGGGACATTGGAACCTCCAATGTAATGGAACTTTCCTATACCACTGCTATGTCCGACTATTAGCTCATAAAATTTTAAGTCTTGGCTCACAAATGGCGGTACAGAAAATGGATGAATGGATGGATCCCCCCATACCTGATGGAAGACCTGCACTCAAGCTTCCAAGATTCCGGCTTGTTTTATTTCTCTGGTTTCATCTATGAACCAACGAATAAATTTCTTAGGATGTGTTTTAGGTCTTAATGGCTCTACAGTGTCTAGAGCCTTATACAGAGCCACATTAAAATCATTTGTGTGATTATCAATAGGACTCACATAAGAAGGAAAGGAAGTAATTGCTGAGGGTAATAGCTCAGCAATTTCAGTAGTAGTTAAAGAACTAATATTACGGCTGCTATAGCTTTGGTTGTGGTCAGGTCCTGAGGCAGAACCACCAAAGGCATCTCCCCTGTGGCACCTTTTTCTCTTTAAATGGACTCTTACGCCATCTCTATGAACATTGTACAGCATCTTGCCATCGCAATGAATATTGTACAGTACCAGACAATGTGATAAATGTTGCCCACTAGACATCCATTGCAGCCTGGTCATCCTGGAAGGGGGATCCCCCCAGTCTGTGGTCCCTTCTCAAGGTTTCTTTTTTCCCCAAATGGGGTTATGAGGTTTTCCTTGCCCAATTGGGGCGTTCAGTTTATAGGATGTCGTCAATCATTGCCAAATGTGGCCCTGTGAAAGCCCTTTGAGACTGTTTTATGATTAAAGGCTATACAAATAAACGTGACACATTGTTTAGTCCCGATGGTCTGTTTCATTCAATATCTGTTGTCTCGGGGTCCGTTTTATCGAGGTTCCACTGTATATGCTCTTAGAAATACAATAATGGTCACTTTAACAATTTTGGAGCTTCTGAAAGATCTATGGGTTAGCATGTAGTGCCATATCACCTACGACAAAACTCCTTTCAAGTGGCATTTCCGTGCATCTGTTTCATTTCAGCACACTGTTACAAATGGTGCTGACACTTCCCAGAGCAGTTTTCTGGATGTAGTATCTCAAGTTTTAAATACAATGCAACAAAGGGCACATACCCAAAAATGCAATTACCACACACTCAAAGTGAATTACATCAAACCATGGCTTTAATGTGTTTCTGTTTTATCGAAGTTTCACTGTATTTGCTCTTAGAAATACAATAATGGTCAGTTTTACAATTTTGGAGCTTCTGAAGGATCTATGGTTAGCATGGAGCCAGTGACAAGAAGGAGTAGTGCCATATCACCTATGACAAAACTCCTTTCAAGTTGGCATTTCCGTGCATCTGTGTCATTTCAGCATACTGTGACAAATGGGACTGACACTTCCCAGAGCAGTTTTCTGGATGTACTATCTCAAGTTTTAAATACAATGCAACAAAGGGCACATACCCAGAAATGCAATTGCCACACACTCAAAGTGAATTACATCAAACCATGGCTTTAATGTAGTTGCTGGCTTCCTCAAAATTATCAGCACAATTGGTTCATTTTCTGTAGCTCAGTAATGTTTGTTTGCCTCTTCCACTAACACTTCCATTTCCATCACTTCAAACACAGAGACGAAAAGCCAGTGCATGCAAGAGCAGGGGTCACCAACATGGTGCCCGTGGGCACCAGGTAGCCCCAAGGACTGCCTGTGGGCCTATTCTGATGTAGCTTGCCAGTAATGGGAGATTGAGTATGATTTCGTAGGAATGTTGTAGAGGTGATCATTTGAAAATTTAAACACTTGCAGGGAGGTATAGAAATAAATTGCTACATATTGATAATTATCCGTTTACTACCTTACTAAATCGTTGTTGATCATTACCATAATCAGTGTTTTCACATTGATGAATATCATTCATTATTAATAACATATAGTTAAAGGTAATTTGAGTACATTTGTTATTTCAGAAATGTATATAAAACTGGTAGCCCTTTACGTTAATCAGTAGTAGCTCTCAGTTTCAAAAAGGTTAATGACAGAATGAGTGAAAAGGGACTTTAGTGCCCGCTCTTTGGGATCTTAGTAAAAGATTAAAATCTTGACCAATCATGTGCAACATGCCCACCAACACCATGCACGATCTGTCAAGAGGGAAAATGCAATTTAGTCCGCACTATTTGGGATCTTAGTAAATCAGCCCCGAAGTGTCAAGAGTGCCCAAACGAAGTACAACTGCTGAGTAGGTGTGTCCTGAGAGTCTTTAGTGGAACAAGAAATAATACTGCATTTTAATTCATGATGACTTTGCTCCAACCATGACACCTGTAGTTTTCAATTCAACCCTTTTTTTATTTTACACAACATAACAACACAGTACATGTTGTCTTTTTCTGTACATAAGCTTTCCAGGAACATGTGACCAACCCAGGTAGAAGCATTCCAATGTCAGCGAAAAGCCTTTATTTTTTGATATTTTTTTTTTTATTCTTCCCTTTAAAAAATATCAATTTCATAAGGGGTCCATGAAGTCTCCATCTGGTATTTAGTCTATTTGCCAAGAAAAACCAGCTATTCTATTACTCAGTAGATAAGAAAGACTGTGTAAAATCTTCCCCTGTCTGCTCTTTGCTAAGCCCTAGTTAGTGGAGCTTGATGGAGCGCTACTTCTGGTAAGAGTATCTTTGTGCAAAAGAAGGCACCGACCGCTATCTCTTGCCACTGTGTGGTCAAACACCTGCTGTCGGGTAAGACTCTAGAATGGTGGACAGTGAAGTTGGACATTTTTTTTGTAATTATCTTTTTTTCCCAGTGATAATTCCCTTTTTGTGTTATTTGTAGATTAAGTGAAAACTATGTGGTGAACCCATTGTCTTGTATTATTTTGTGTTTATGAAGTGTAACCAACAGGACAAGTCGAGGACGCAACAAGACAAGGCAAGATATCCACTTGCTGAATGATAGATTTTCAAACAGATACAAAACTGTCAAAGTAGAAACAAAAATTATCTGACAACAAAACTCTTTGAAACAGTGACAACAAATAAATGCTTGAAAAATAAGACGTCTTGTCCCTTTGTCACCCAGAAATGCACTCGTCCTTGTCCATGCTCACGCACAAAATTTAACATAAATAGTCACACCCTCAAAAGAAACAATGCATTGTTTCATGTCACAGCCTCACTTTACACTTCACTCACACAGACAAACAAAACTCAGACATACAATATAACAACCCCCCCCCCAAAAAAACAACAATAGATAATGTATATTTTGTTGTCTTGTTTAAATTTAAACCGTGCTTTCCAAGATCCAGTCAGAATCACAGCGTCCTCGATCAGAGTCTCCCTCGCTTTCTTTGGAGAAAACCATTCCACTCATTGATTGACTCCTTTTGTCCTGCACTATACGTCCTAATTTTGGTGCTCCTGCGCTCTCTTGATGGGATGAGAGAGTCTTTGAGCCTCCTTCACTGAGGGAGGATCTTCTCCTCGGCCTGCTCTTCCCTCCCTCCTCCACAGGGAGAGTCTGGTACTTGGCAGTGGAGGAGGTGTGGGCGCGAGGAACCCGGCGCAGAATGGGTGTTTCTCGATATCGGATGGAGTGAAGTGGACTAGGGGTGGCAATGGGAGGAGGCTGGGCTTGATTTAGTGAGGTGGAATTGTTGCGGTTGGTGTTGAGGGTATCTAGAGGAGGGAGAGTGGAGGAGGTGGTAGAGGCAGAAGAGGAAGGAAGGTGAGGGAGATTCTCCAGGGCAGCTGAGATGTTAGAGCAAGCCGACCCAGGTTTACTCGGAGCGGTCTTACGCTTTGGCCTGGAAAGTGAGCTGGTGGCAGCGGGTGAGGAGACACCGGTTCGAGCTCTATCCTGACCTACTTTCTCCTGTTCCTCAGCTCCAACTATTGTCCACTGCTGGCTGAGAACAGAGGTGGCTGTGGAGCAGTCTGGCAGGGATGAGTTGGATGAAAGAGTTGTCACATCCTTGCCTCCTCCTGCTCCACTCCTCTTCTTTGAACCTCCTGAGAGGTCCTCTAATCCAATTGAGCCGTGCTTGGAGGTGCTGGGAGTCAAACTGCACCTTTGCGCCTGCTGCCCGTTTGCCTGAGAGTGAACGTTGGTCAGCGACAGTGACATGCCTTTAACACCGTCTCCTGGGTTACACACCTGTGGAGCATACAACACAGAAATATAGTTGATTATTTTTCTTAAAAATACGCTCACTGGACAGTTGATTATATACACGTGACATCCTTTCCAAGGGTGACCAAAAATTGTTGGCTTTACAAAAGAATCATTAAATCTTGAGTGACACTTTTGTTGAACTGCATTATACTCAGTGTCCATACAGTCAACTTCCCTCAAATTAAAATTTCGTAAGATAACTTTGTTTTAAAATAAATAATCTCAAGCACTCCTTCCAAATTGTAACATTTTCAAGTCTAGTAGGCATCCATGGAAAGTCACCAACTGATTTTAATATTTGCGTAGGTAAAAAAAGTTAACAAAGAAGAAGCACCTCTCACCACTAAACCACCATACAATATATCTGTATACTGTATACCTGTATATTAAATTATTACTTTCTGACAGTCTCAATAAAACATTATTATTACCTCTGCCAATCATGAAAGGCGAGAATTTCTGATTTGATCAATTTTGGTTGGTTTTTTTAGCTCGATACTACTTACCTTGAAGTAGGGTGGTGCACGTACCAAGGAAGAACCATTAAATTTTGGTGCTGTTCTGACCCCTACCCATTTTCACTATAACATTCCATCCATCCATCCTGAATTGGTCACCTGCCAATTGCAGGGCACATAAACAAACAACCATACACACTCACATTCATACCCAAGGACAATTTAGACTCTTCAATTAACCTACCGTGCAAGTTTTTGGCATGTGGGAGGAAAACCGGCGAACCTGGAGAAAACCCACGCAGGCACAGGGAGAACATGTAAACTGCACACAGGTGAGGCCGGATTTCAACCCGGGTCTTCAGAACTGTGACTCCACTGTTCCGTGACAGTCCACACACACATACTAAATTGGACTCTGAAGTAGTTGTGAGTCAAGGCAGGTGAGCAAATACCTTTGGCAATATAGTGTATTTTTGTACTTGGGGATTGTATTTTTATCACGTTGTGAATTTTAAAATCAAGAAATTTGAACTTTTTCACCTGATACCGATCATCTGAAAAATTTCATGGTCGGCCCTCATTTCTGTTCATGTAAGGAGATCAGGACAACTCTAATTAATGTGAATCTTTTCAAATTCTAGACAAACAGATGGTGACAGACAGATAGACCCACCTTGTACCGTATCATCAAGATAATGATGAAAACGAGCACAGAAGCCACTATAATCCCTCCGATGATGATGATCATAGTCCCACCGAGGAACTGGGACTGCATAAAATGGCACCTCATATACTCTGACTCAGTGGTGAACTGCACGCATCCCACCATGCGAGTTGCTGTCAGGGAGGTCATGACGTCATCATAGATGGCGAGCACACACAGATCGTACTGGCTTCCTGCTGCTAGGTTGTTGACCAGGAAGCTCTTGCTTGATGGAGGGATCATTCTGTGTTACAATAGAAAGGAAAGAATCACATACTGTAATCTCAATTGACATCTCCTAAAACAATATCTGTGACCCATATGGTTTTAAAAGGGCACACAGTCCCGATCACTACAATTGTAAAGTATTTAGCTTTGTTTACTATTCCAGCCTCCTGCCCATAAAGTATGCTGGGTACGGTCATGGGAATTAAACCTGGGGTCATATTAACATTTCATCCAGGCGAGCTTGCAGTCTACCTTTCGAGCATGTATTTGCTGGTTAACAAATGTGCAAATCTCTAATAAAAATACAAATAATATATTTTCTGGAAATGACAAAGAATCAGACGCTCCACCCTTGAGAGGCATACATGAACACGATTCACATTTAACAGCTCAAAAGTCAGCAGTAATCTTTGTTTACTGATGCATTTTTAACTGTACATGTAGGTGTTAAGAAAGTACTGTAGTTAATTGTTGTGTTTCTGAGGAAACACGAGAGAAAGCTTCCACCTTCACATTAATCAGTTCACATACTGTATTGGTACTTTGCCAGCAATTTAAGTTGACTATTGGAGACTTGTTAATGTGGGAATTTGCCCTTTCGTTCTTCAGTTTCTTGGCTTGTCAGCTTTCCCGGATTTCCTCATTAAAATGCTAATGAAATTCTTCATTAAAACTAGTCAGGGCCAGTTCACAGATCTTGGCCTTTGATGCACTGAGCAGAGCAAAAAGCTGTATTGGTCAGTTTCAGTATATGCTTTGGAGTTAAAGTGAAAGTTAGATGGGATGTTAAGGTTTAGTGGTTAGTATTAAGGCATGGGGAATGTACCCATAGGTCATGAGAGTGCTCTTTGTGGAATAACACTGCATGGCTATAAGTGTGTGTGTGAGTGTGTGTTTGTGTGTGTGCGTGTGGCTCTCTGTGACCATCTTTGCGAGCGCATGAATACTAAAAGGGCCATGTGAACACTGAGCTGACCATGGCTGCTCCCCTCTGTGCTTCTCTTGATGGTGTCATCTCTCACATGCTCTTGCTGCAGTTAATTGGCAGCAGCGAATGCCCTACGCTCTTACAAACTCACATACACGCAGCTTGCACACAGATACTGTTGATATATTAATTCCCATGTAATTGCAGTGGCATCGGCTTTTCTTTGTAAATGAGCTGTTGTGTCTGTCTCACTGGGCTTATGCACTGTCATACCCACCAACAGAGATCTCTATTTACTAATTCATTAACTAACAGTTCATGGCATAGGCCTATGCAAGTAAACACACAAAGTACTCCAGTGAAGAAAACTCTGAAGCCATTGCCTTCTCACTCAGTGATAGTATCGGCTCAATGCCGACAGACAAAAGTTGAGATACTGTACATGCTGTCCATTAAATTAATACAAGAGAATGTTGGAAATAGATTAATGCAATTTTATGTGCGATGTAAATGCAGGTCAGTGCTTTTGATAAGGGTTAGGCCATCTTAGAAGGGTTTGAAGGTCAGCACTGCAAGCTCTATTGTAATTTATCAAGTCCTCACAGTCACAGTCGTCTTTGTGCGTGCTTGTAAATTGGCCGCATGAACACACACACACACACACACGCACACACAAACCATTGTACCCACCATCGTAATTTCGATGCGAAGAGGGAGAAAAGATGACAAGATTACACAACTGTTTAACTAGCAAAGCTGTGGGTGACTGACGGGGGGAGAAGCACTCAGCCGTGCAGCGCGTCAAACGAGCTCACAGTCCGGACTCCAGACAAACTTGAAAGTTCTCACTTTTCATTGTAAATATTATTTAAGATAGATATTGTAAGTCCTTATTGCATGACAATTTATGACCGTGCATTTCGGTGTGAATAATTAACCCACAATGCATTGCGCGATTAACACGACAGTATAACTGTATTCTTAATGTTTAAATACAAAAGTAACAACAATCAAATACACTTTTTAAGATGGAAAATAACAAAAATAGTGGCGAAAGTGAAACCGTGGATTTCTTTGCACTTTTATGGCACTGTGCATTGTTGCGTAAACAATAACCTCCCAATTGCTTTTGGAAATTAGCGGTCTGCGTGAATGGCTAAATGCTGTTGAGTAGCTGTATTGCTTTTTGTTCGAATCACCAGCCAACACATTCGTGCTTGGTGGGAGGTATTGAAGACTGAAAAATAACGATTGATGGTTTGAAGAAGTAACTGTAGTCTAATTACTTTCCTGGGAAAAGTAACGTGTTACTTTGCTCGTTACTCAAAACGGCGGCATTTTGGAGTCTGGTCTTACATACCATGGACCCTTGTCTACAATTGATAGAATGGCAACTTCATCTAAACGGACAGAGTCATTGTGACTAATTTCTTTGTCCCGGAGTTGAATACTGCTGCCAACATTTGACGGTCTGCAGTGGGCAGATGATTGCCTTGGCCAAGGCTATTACACTAATCTCTGTCAAGCCCTGAGACTAGGGTGCCTGTGTGTGAAACATGTTAGTGTGTGCTGAGGTTTCATTACATGCAGCATATGAGCGAGAGTTCATGCTGCTATATGAGAATGCATTTTTCCATGATGCCTATATAAATCTCCAATAAATATGTGTATTTAAATGTGTGGGAGCGCCATTATTAATATAATTTCCGCATCTCATGGCAACAACCCTTTTCCACTGAATGGCCATTTATTTTTCAACATGGACCCTTTCCTGTATGGCTTAGTGTGTGTGCGTGTGTGTGTGTGTGGGCGTGCATGCGTGTTTATCACTTTGCTTCCCTCACTTCAGCCTGGACAAAGCCATGACGGCAGTGTAATCTCCATTAGTCACTTTCATCTTTTGGTCTCAAGACGAATGCCTTCATCCATGCACAGATTGGTGAACTATGATACCAGATTGCTTTGTTTCAGACCATTTCAGATGATTAATTATTGGACACAGCCTTCAGCCCACAGCCATGCAAGATTCTTCTCGCATTCATGACAATGATTCAACAGACGAGACAAGGGGCTCTGGGCTGTGATGAAGGGATAAGGGGCAGAAGCTGTAATTTACTCAGCTGTAGTTTTCACTCAGTAGAGCCCGGCCAGACCATATGTAACACATTGGCTGACATTTCTGGGGTTTTATGTGTAAAATGGACTGCTTTGGGCTAGCTCATTAGTAATTTTATGTGGCTGCAAATTGATTTGTTTCGTCGCATCTCACAAAGGAATAGAACTGAGTTTTGTGAGTGAAAATAATTTCCAAACGTCTTCATGTTTTTGTCATGGTTTGTGTTTTGGGTTGTGTTTAGTTTTGTTCCATGTTTTCCTGTGTTCAATGTTTCTCGTGTGCTCATTTAGTTATTATGTCCACCTGTTGTCGTCAACCTTCTACCTTGTGCTGACCAATCAGCTCCCTCCAGCCATTCCTGTCTTGTCCAGGTGTTCCTCACTGTCTCGTCAATCTGTTGATATTTAGTTCCCTGGTTTCTTTCAGTTCTTGTCGGTTCATTGTCATTGCAGTATGTCATTGTCAGGTGTCATTGTCTCTGTCTGTGCCACGTTTTAGTTACCAGTCATGTCTTGTTTCCAGTTTTTGGTTTGTTCAAGTGTTTCTTTGTTACTTAGATTTTTTTTTTTTTTTTACAGTTTTGGGACTTAGTTTACTTTGCTTTTTCCATGACCCTTGTTTACATTTGATTTGGAAATTAAATATTTTTGGGACTTCTACCTTGCCTCCCTGCTTCCCTGCACTTGGGTCCTCCACGTGCCTTCCTTTCCTTTGACAACCAGTCGTGACAGTTTTTGTCTTTTGCTAGGAAAAAGGAGCTATAATCTTCTTGTTCTGTGATTTTTATACAGCAAGGGGCAAAGGGAGACCATACAGTACTTAGCTTTCCATCTCTGGTACTGCATCTTAGTTAGCGACACTTTAATATTGCTGCAATTTCAGGACAAAAGTATACAAAATAATAAGTAATTCACACAGATTAGGATAGATTCAGGAGTAAGGAGTAGCATGGGTTTCAGTGTCTTACTAAAGGACTCCTGAGAAAGCACTAAGTGTTTAACCGTCAACTGTGGAACCTGAGGCATGTTCCTTACATCACAGTACCTGAGAACATCTAATCAAGAGTTAGGTCTGGTGTTACTTGGGACAGCCATAACTTGTAAAATAAAATACATTATTCATTTGTAAACACAGATATGTGCGACTCAAAACGTTTTCATGAAGAAACTCATTAAAGAAAAATGTTTAAATTGAATGGATTTCTTTTTAATATTGGGAGGCACAGCAACGCTGCCTCACTGCAGGAAGGTTATGAGTTTGAATGTTTGCTTCTATGTAGAGTTTGCGCTTTATCACTCAGCTTGCATTGGTCCAGACTCCAGAGTGTACGGTGCCTGTCGCCCAAAGTGGGCTAGGATAGGCTTTAGCCCTGTGACCTGGTGACCTGTTGATGGTTTCAATGTTAAATACAAACAAAACAGCACGATTCCATAACAACCTAGCCAAATACAATGTATTACTACATTAAAAAAGCAGTTTTTAGCTCAATTTGAATATAATTAATGGTAGTTCAATTACGACCACATTCCTGTTGATCTCAAAGCTAATGTGTATTACCTAACAGATGGCACAATGCCACACTAATAGTGTTTAAGTCTCACAGGGAGACGAAAAACACCTCCGAGCCTTGCCTCTTATCTCGGTTTCACCATGCATCATGCCCCCAATGACAGAATTAATGTTTAACAAGCACCCACACAGCTTGTAGTCAGAGGTGGAACAAGAATCTTGAGCCTAAGCCAGGTGGGCTTGGTTAATAACCCCCCCATTAATTTCTATTCATGTAAAGTACCTTATTCAAAAGTCAAACTGAATAGAACATATTTGCACACTGAGTTTTGGCAATATTTATAGCTTATATTAAAGGTCATTTAAGGGTTTAAACATTACTACACTAACAATTGTGTTGGATTCTGATCTGTATATCGGAATCTGTTTTACTGGCCTTATAAACATACACATGGCGGTTGTTATCACTTTTCCACACACCAAATATTAGAAACATTACCAATATGATGCAGTGCATAGACTGGATCCAAGAGAAATTGAGAGAAAAATGTTGGAAACTGTAGAAATTGCTGGGAGCGATGATCACCCAAGACGGAGCAAAACATCCAGTGTGAGTATGGGTACCGTACGCTACAGTGCAGTCTTGTCATTTATACATTTATTATGAAAGTTGCATCTGGGGCTGTTGATAAACTATTAGACTGTAGCAACAACAACAAAAGACAGCAGCAGCAAAAAAACTAAATCTGCTCTAAAGATAAGGTTTTTGGTTGCTGACAGGCACACTTCCCATCAAGTTCCTTTACATGTTGTGTGCTGACACAGTCTACCTGCACAAGGGTAAATGATGCCCCCCAGCACTCAGCTGCTAGTTGTGAATATTTCATAATGTTAGACTTGTGGACAGCGTGCATTTTTCATCAATGGCGAGCTCACTGAGGAAATCTTGGTTTTGGCTGACCACAATGGGATAACCTTCCCAAGTTATGAGGTTTTGAGGCAACTTGGAATGTCCTTGCCTGAGAAAGTTTTGCAAGCACAGACTCTTGAGCTTTCTCCAGGTTCATCAGCTCTGAAAAAGCTTTGGAGTGATATATCTCAAACTTGCTTTATTGTTTCAAACTTCATGAAAATATGTTGTCAACAGGAAGAAAAGAGGGTCTAGTGGTCACATCTTTTGACTCAAAGTGCCAATGGGTGGAAGTCTAAAAATGCAGACTAGGTTTACCTTGCTGTTTATCTCGATACAAACAAGCACAATAGAGTGCAACAAAGTGTAATGTAATAAAAGCTGTGCCACTTGAAGGGATGGTGTTTCAGTTCTCAACTGCACGGTAGATCTGCTAAGATCAGCTTCATTCTTCAAGTTAAGCTGAGTCATCCGCATCCGTCTTTAAATCTGTGGTTTGCTCAGAACATAATTCCCTTCTCTGCATTGCGCTTTCATGGATGTCAGTCCTTTGCATATCAATTCTGCTCAGTCCTTATTCTTCCAACCTTTTGCTACTGACTTGATTCTTCTGGGTCGGTTTGGTTACATTTCTGATAATTTGGTGTAGAATGGATGAAAATATTTGAGTGAATTGTCTGGTTGTCTGGTGTGAATTATAAGTATTCATAATGCTTTGGTGTTTAATATAACCATACACACAGTTCATGTGCGTGCAAGCACCCACAAAAGCCCAATTAATTTTTTCTTGAACAGTTTTCATGTTTGATTCAACATTATTTTTAAATGACCTTTTGGATTAGGCTAGTTACCACTACACTACATTATTACAAGTATGTATCGAAGTTATTAAGGTTTTTTTCATTAGTTCATTTACAACCCCAATTCCAATGAAGTTGGACATTGTGTTAAACATAAAAAAAAAACAGAATACAATGATTTGAAAATTTTGTTCAACCTATATTTAATTGAATGCACAGATTTTAAGGTTTGTATTTATTTCTCCTACTCGGGCCGTCACAGTACCAATGTGAAGGTGTTTGTATGTAATAGTTATGGAAAATAATCTCAACTGTTGTTATCTATATTTACTAACTGAATTAAACTGAGTTGTATGTATATACATCATTTATACTCAGCCAACTGAATTCCGACACATAAATAATGGTAACAGATGATACATGCGTCTTAACATGAAGATCCTTGGTGAAGTCTTACTGGTACAGAAAGCATGGTGTTGCCATTTAGAGTGGCATAGGAAATGCAATGTAATGTAACATAATACATTTATGGGAGGCATCATGCCAACATTTCTAGCAGGATTCAGACGCAAATTACAACTTGAAATCTGATGTTGATGTGCAGTCAGAAACACTGGGTCAACACGATTCTGTAGGTTCCTCTAAACAGACTAAAAGGCTAATACCCTTTAACCTTTTTTTGTGGGGGGAGTATATTGTGTTTGCATACATATTTCATATAAGGCTGTGTACTGTAATATAAGGCTGCGGCAAAGACACAATCATATCATGTAAAGGGATATTGCTCTCTAAATAATGCATGGTGCTTGAGAAAGGTTCTGCATATCATTAGAACAAGAGTCCCGATATTGAAATCACAATTATCACCAGTATTGCAAAGAGCTACATAAAGCCAAAATGCATAACGTGTTACCTGATCAAAGCTAGTTAGCATTTTGCTGCTTGGAGTCTGGATGGATGGATGGAGATTGGATTTGATATAGTCCATATACTTTATGCACAGGTTTATCCCCATATGTTTTAGTTTTCCATCAAACAAGCAAACTATTGAGTCAGATGTATTGAAATGTCTAAAAATTCTCATGAAAAGCAAATAAGTCTGTTTGTAATAGGCTTTGCTGCAGTAATCAACTGTTAATTTTTTATGCCCATCACCAATTGCTACTTTTTATTGCCCACAGTACACTTTTAGTAACATACCTGTACTGTGATTCTTTCCCACCTTCCTGTCTTCAATTCAGCAGAATCACCAATACCCCTGTGCACTCAGCACAATTTACATATTAAAAGAACAATTTACTATTGATAGTCAAACCCCTGTTTTGTTAGGATAACAATAACAGTGCTATAATTTATATAATTTTGTCCTTGTGTGGACTGAAGTTAATGTGTATTTGTGTCTTCAGCTGAGCTGGGTATTACACTGCAGGAGCGACTGATTAAGATTAAGTACCTCTGCAGGGGAAAGTGGGGATGAGGTAGGGACACAATGTCTTTTAACAACATTCATACACCTCACCCCTCATTGTGTTTATCTGAAAAAGCTTGCTGTATAATTGGAATGGCTGAGAGGTAATAATGTTCTTGAGGTACTTACATGCGTTTCTATCCTTAATTATGTTCATTTATATGTTTTATATGACAGTCTTGAATTGTCTACTACTTGCATTGTATTTTCTCCTCAGTTATCAGGGCCCTTAATCCTTGGACCTCAGCCCTGACTTCAGCAACTTTGTAGAGATGAATGTTCTTTACTACCCATTAATTCTTGTCATTTAAGTGGTCTATCGCCCTACCACCTCAGAATCTCTTCCCACAATATGTAAGCCAATTGTGTTCGATGCAGTCTTTCAAATAAAATTGTTAGATCAATGATTACAGCACTGTAATAGTTTGCTGTCTTACTTGTTACCCCAATTTTAATGAACATGGATAAAATTGTGATGACTGGTGATTCTATTAAGTATAAACTGGACCCTTGACAGTGGATGCCCTTGAAGTTAAAATAATTGGAATGCAACCAAACATTTGATGTAAAATATGTTGCGCAAAACTGTCATGCCTTGTGCCAGGGATATTACGAGATGTGAGACCTCAGAACTCACCTGATAATGACAAGTGCATGTTTTTTCTTTTTCTTTGGCCATTTGTGGCTTTTTTGTAACCCTTTTTTTCAAAGATGGCTACTGTTTTGCATATTGTTCTTAAGTGTCACTGTGGTTACTTTTTTATGTGACAAGTGCCCCTCCACCCACAAGGGGGGAGCTAAGCCACCAGCCACCACCAGAAATATTATATATCTAATGGGAACTTTCTTATTGTGTAGTTGGTAATATGAAGTTCTGTTTAGAGGTATTACGTATTGAGGTATTGAACATATTGTATATGAGTTCAGCATAGCCAAAACATGTAAATGGAAGACAAGGAAATATATCACGTGAGTTATACATACAAACACAAGTAGCATGCAAATACATATGTGTATGGTGGGGGCGGGGAGAGGCGAGTGAGTATTCGGTAAGTGAAGTGGGTGGGGCGGGGGAGGGCGGGGGTCCTTAAAGAAGGGAAAAGGAAGCACCAAAGTAAGTAAAAAGAAAACAAGGGCAATGATCCATGTCACTGAGTGGAGGTTGCAATAGATCGTGCGTGATTCCCTTTTTGTTTCCCGCAAACACATTATTACACGGTTTTCTACACAAAATACCAAAAATTAGAGCAAACGTAGAAGGAACACTCATCTGTTAAAAGAGCCAAGGCATGACTTTGGGATCGTAAAACAGTTGACCGTCAATGTATAATTTGTCAACAACCAGTGAGGCGCGTTTCCAGTAGTTCTTCATTAGAGGGTAAAGGACTTCGCTTGCTTCGCTGTGTTGCTCATTTATTTCGCATGGAAACTGGTCATTCATCCCAAACTGTGTTCCCTTCAGCTCCTGTCTTTTCGACCTAAAGAAGAAGACTTTCTGCTGGGAATTTTCGGGTTTTGTGATGATTGGACGGGGATGATTCCCTGCTCACGGTCCTCCTAGTCTGTGAACTCAGTGGAAGGTAATCTTTGTGAGTGTCTCCTTTGGGATTTTCAGCGCTGTTGAGATGAAGTTTTTTACTTGAGCCTCTGGATTATCAGGTTTGTGTTTTCTTTCTTGATAACTTCTACCTCAGTTGTCATCGCTTTCATGGCTGAATGAAGTTCGGCATTGTCTTCCTTTCGCTCTTTGACTTGGAGGTGCGTGAACTCCAAGCTGGTTTTGAGCTCCTTTATCTCTTGGTGGAATAGATAGAGAAGTGATAGCTTCTTGTCAGTGCAGGAGAGGGCTGAGCTGGGTAGTAGATCTTCAGTGCTAGTGGATGAGTTCGTCTTCCGTGTTTTCAGAGGGTTGCAACAGTGGTGGAATCTGCTAGCTTGCATGACGAAGCGATCGAAGGTTCCGTAAACTAAATCTTCAAGTGGCTCCACGATGGTATTTTGCCGTCAGTAAGTATTTTGCCGTCAGTAAGTAATCAATAATAATCACCTCCGCCAAAAGAGGAAAAAAGTGGATAAGAAGGAAATTAAGTCTCGGGGTTGCTAATCTGATATCGCAGTGTTGCCGCTAAATTTTGTCTGGGAAATCTCGCAGTCTTTTGCGGGGTCATAGCATGTCGGACCCCTGCTCCTGACCCATTTTACTCTTAAATCCTCTCTTACCACCTTTACCATTTTTATCCACCTAAATGACTCAAAATGTAGCCACATAAAGGTCAGATGGTCGCACACTGGCCATATGTCACATAGCGCCTGAGCAAAACCGACAAGCACCCTGTGTGAAGTAACATTATGGTTGCTATGGTTGCGTTATACTGTACTTTGAAGTTATCACGATCGTAATAAGAGACTAGCCCTCAGCAGGGCTAATGTTATGATTGTAAGGTACATTAACATTAAGCTCACTCATTTCTGCAATGTTTAATTGACCTTATTTTGGCTCGTGCGTGGCTTCACCACTGGGCATGTTTGGCAGAGAGCAAGGTCTGTGTTACAACGATCACATTTTCTGTCTTTTTTTCTCACATTTTTCTTCTCCATTTGTCGTCGCCATGTTCCTGCTCTGTGAACCAAATAGCTCCCCTTCCGCTTCCTGTGTTGTGCCACATTACCGCCTGTGCATTTCTTGAGCTTCACAATAAAATACATGGTTCCCCGAGGCAGAGAAAATTCCTCAAGTTGAGGTACTCGAAATACCAGAGTACTCGTTGGAGCCCCCAAGCCAATCCAAATGTCACTGCTTCCGACTTCCTACTGGAAAAACTGTAACGCATTAGCGTAATTTCTCGTGTATAATGCACATTTTTTCCCCCCCAAAATTGTCAATAGTGCACATTATACATATGTATGGGGGGAAATGAAAGACTTTCCCATTTTATAAATCTATACCGCCATCTAGAGGTTATGAAAAAGCAGTATACTTTCATTCCAATATGCCACCTATAGGTTATGAAAAAGTTGTACACTTTCATCCTGGTGTGGCACCGCCATCTAGAGGTTATGCAAAAGCTGTAGCCTACACTTTCATACCAATATGACAGGGGTACACATATATGTACAATAGTGCTCATAAGTTTACATACCCAGGCAGAATTTGTGAAATATTGTTTTATATATATATAAAAATATGACTGATGTCTCAACAACAACCATCATGAATTTATTTATGGCTATGTTTTGTTTAATGATAATGCTTTTCTGAAATGCTAAATTTTAATCCCATTAAAATAAAATTAAATGTGTTTCGCCTGGACGACTGGTTAGAGCGTCAGCCTCACAGTTCTGAGGACCCGGGTTCAATCCCCGGCCCCGCCTGTGTGGAGTTTGCATGTTCTCCCCGTGCCTGCGTGGGTTTTCTCCGGGCACTCCGGTTTCCTCCCACATCCCAAAAACATGCATTAATTGGAGACTCTAAATTGCCCGTAGGCATGACTGTGAGTGCGAATGGTTGTTTGTTTCTATGTGCCCTGCGATTGGCTAACAACCAGTTCAGGGTGTACCCCGCCTCCTGCCCGATGACACCTGGGATAGGCTCCAGCACGCCCGCAACCCTAGTGAGGAGAAGCGGCTCAGAAAATGGATGGATGGATGGATGTCATGGCCCTGTGTTTCAAGTTGTTTTTCTTTGTGTTGCAGTGTCTGGGTGAGCGAAGGTGGGCATTTACATCGGTGACGCACCTGTCATGCATTGTAATCATCAGCCTTTTTAGGGGGCACCGTGACAGTGTGTGGGCGTCGGAATATTCACTCGTTTTTGCCCCGTGTTTGCCGCCGTTCTGACCGCTGTCCAAATTTAGGTTCTATACGATTATACCACACGGACCTTTTGTCGTGTCTGCCTGCGTTATCTGTTTTTTGATTCTCTCTGGTTGTGGGTCCCTTTAGTTTCATATGTCTCGCCATCACATGCTCTGTCATTTAATTAAAATTGTTGGGACCTCTTACCTAGAGTCTCTTTTTTGGGATCTGCCCTTACGGCATTGCCATCCGTGACACATTATCTGTAATTACTATTACAATTGTAATTGTATTTGTACCAAACATTAAAGCGATCATCCACAATCCACTTTTTTTGTTAAAAAAATTATTTTCACCCAAGCCACTACTCGAGGACATGACACAATGCTGATTAAGCCATTCAGCTCCTCCAACCACATTGAAGCGATGGCTCGGTTCTTTTGTTGTAATGCAGAATTCGAGTTTCAGGGGGCGCGAAAACTTATATACTATAGCTTTAAAATAACCATTGTAATTATTTTTATTAAACCATCCATCCATTCATTTTCTGTATCGCTTTATCCTCACAAGGGTCGTGGCGCGCTGAAGCATATCCCAGCTAACTTCGGGTGAGAGGCAGGGTACACCCTGAACTGGTCGCCAGCCAATCGCAGGGCACATACAAACAAACAACCATTCACACTCACATTCACACCTACGGGCAATTTAGAGTCCTCAATCAACCTAATCAACCTATCTACTGTGTGGAGCTATGTGGGTACACATATAAAACAAATACTCAACTTGCAAACTCCACACAGGTGGGATTTGAACCCCGGTTCTCAGAACTGTGATGCAGATGTGCTAACCAGTCGATTACCGATTTATTTCTCAAATAAATTACATTTTATCCAAACGCCAATATACTCTACACACACACACATTCAGATAGATAGTTATATAGATTGATAGATAGATATGTAGTGCCCCCCAGGAGAAAACTTCACCAGCTGCCACTGCTGTTACTTAATTTCCTTTCTCGACAATCCTCCCTATCTTTTCAGTTGTTTTCCTGCATCTTAACCCCTCTTTTCTCTTTCCAATCTTTTCCCTCCCTGCTCTGTGTTTAATGAAAAGGCAGAATCAATGCCATTGACTCTTGGTTTTGCCAAGCGAGGTGTGAAAATCAATCTGCTTTCTGAAGAAAAGGGAGTAAAATAACAGAGATACGCAAATAACTTCTGTGTTTCATGTTGAGAAGGGCCATCAGAGAGAAAAGCGGGTGGAAAAGACAAACAGTCATTCACTGACATGACTCTACAGGAAGAAACTAAGAAGGTCATGCTCATCAGATTTTTCACGTCAGAAATTTGGTTGGTCTTGGTGTGCAAGACCATTTTTCAATGGTCTTGCACAGTAGAAGCAGTTAAAACGCTTAACACCTAAACTTCTTCCTTCATTGTGTATGCTCAAAGTGGATATCTACTGTACATCCCAGGGATGCACCAGTACCACTTTTTTTGAGATCAAGTACAAGTACAAGTAATTACATTTCACAACTCGCCGATACAGAGTACAGACACATTATAATTCATTCATTCAATCGTGCCACTATAATGAAAATGTCTTCTATTTGGAATAGAAAATGGCATAGAATTGTGAAGCATAACCATAATAAAATTTCTTGGAATATTAATAGACAATAAATTATGCTGGAAACCACACATCAATCATATCTAAGTAAACATATCCAAATCAATCTCACTACAAACAAAAATAAAAAATGAGAGAAATTCTTAATCCTAGTTTCCCTTACACATTGTACTGATCCTTCATACTTCCATGTATGATCTACTGTGTGGAGCTATGTGGGTACACATATAAAACAAATACTCATCCTATTATCATCCTACAGAAAAAGAGCAATAAGAATTATACGCAAGACTGTATTTAAAAGACTCAACAAATAAAGTAATAGTCAAAACAAAAGCTCTAAACTGTCAAGACTTGGTTGACTATAAAAGTATCTAAATTATCGTTTTCGAGCAGCCTTATACATTCCTTCCAGTACCCTGACTGTTTTTCAATTGAGAGGAACTAACTATACACTGAGAGGAACCATAATACTGAAAAATAAATAAATAAATAAATGAAACATCAATAAGAACCAATGCTAAACTCCACTACATTTACATTTGAAGGTGTTAGTCTGGACTAATTGTTCGAAAGAACTAAAAATGTGTCAGCATTTAGTGAACAAATTTAAACTTAAACTTAAATTCCAAATACTGAACGGCTAAAAGAAAAAAAACATGATCCTCTGCTTTATTGCTCTATTCTTGTTCACTGACATATGGATATCTTTTCTGTGTTTTGTAAGATTAGCTTTCTTTCTTGGATATATAGACGCCCTGAAACAGCGAGCATGTATAGGCTTTTGATGCTGCACAAACACGTTTATTAAATCTTTATCACGTTTATTAAATCGTAATAAATGGATACTTAAGGAAATAGCGGGTTGCTAAAGTGAGAAGATTTGTGTAAGAATAGTGAATAGAATAGTGTGAATATTTTAAAAGAGGCCCACTCGCTCCCATTCACTTCAATGTAGCCGTGGTACATACTGCTCGCATCCTGTACCTTTTGGCAACAAGCTTCGCTATTTCATCAACAGGAACATTATATATTTTTATTGGCTAAATTTTGTGACGTTGTGACGCTGTGCAAAGATGATAATTTTTTTTATTGCGTCAAAACCAGTGGCCGACTGATGGGTCGCTTATGAAAGTTGCATGTTCTCCTCGTGCCTGCGTGGGTTTTCTCCGGGCACTCCGGTTTCCTCCCACATCCCAAAAACATGCATTAATTGGAGACTCTAAATTGCCCGTAGGCATGACTGTGAGAGCGAATGGTTGTTTCTTTCTGTGTGCCCTGCGATTGGCTGGCAACCAGTTCAGGGTGTACCACGCCTCTCGCCCGATGACAGCTGGGACAGGCTCCAGCACGCCCACGACCCTAGTGAGGAGAAGCGGCAAAGAAAATGGATGGATGGATTGATATAATAATATGATGGGCCCATCAAGCTTTCATATGGTTTCAGTCATAACGGTCCTCTGAGGGAAATCATAACTACAATGTCAAAAATGAGCTTGACACCCCTGGTCAACACCATTGGTATACCACGCTAAATTATGCATAGCGTGCTATCCCCCGTGCAGCTCTGGCTCGTCTGATCACTGCTTAATTCATTTAATACCAACAAACAGGAAAACATTTTGATGTGCAAAGCCTATGGTGAAAAAGTGAAGAAGTGGACCAATGAAGCAAAGTTGGACTGGAGTGTCTTTGAAACTTCAACAGGCAGCCTATATGAATAGAGCCCTGTATAATTGCACTAGAAACCTGCTGACTAAAAAATAAATTATCAAAAAGAGAAACTATGCCCAAAAGCATAAGCATTTACTGCTAACGACTCTAAATCAGTCTGGCGTGGATTACAATTGCTAACTAACTACAAGCGACCATCCCCCCAAGCAAAGAACAATAAAGTACTTGAACACCTTCTACTGCAGATTTGAAAAGGATACTTTCACACCCCAGACCCACCCAGCCGCACCACTGACCACCATCACACCTCTGATTCCCCTTCTGTGTTGACCTTCGACGAACAGGATGTGAGACGTATCTTCAAGCAACAAAAGATCAACAAAGCGGTGGGCCCAGACCTCATGTCCCCACCCTGCCTCAAAGTCTGTGCAGACCACTTCGCTCTAGTCTTCACAGATCAATCTTCAATAGATCTCTGGAACTGTGTTAAGTACCATCCTCTTTCAAATGCTCCACCATCATCCCAGTCCCCAAGAAACCTGGAATCTCGACTGCTCCTCAACGCACCCGGCTCTCAAAATCCTGAAGTTTGCAGATGACACCACAGTCATCAGCCTGATCAAAGACGGTGACGAATCTGCGTATTGACAGGAAGGGGAGCAGCTGGAGCTTTGGTGCGGCCGACTCAACCTGGAGCTGAACACGCTCAAGACTCAAGAGATGATCGTGGATTTCGGGAAAAATCCTTCACCAAAGCTGCCCCTCATGCTGTCCAACTGCCCTGTGTCAACCGTCAGACCTTCAAGTTTCTGGGAATTACAGTCTCAGCAGCTGAAGTGGGAGACCAACATCAACTTCACCCTCAAAACGGCCGATAAGAGGATGTACTTCCTGCGGCTTCTGAGGAAGCACAGCCTGCCACAGGAGCTGTTGAGGCAGTTCTACACAGCAGTCATCGAATCAGTCCTGTGTTCATCCATCACAGTCTGGTTTGGTGCCAGAACTAAGACAAGAACATGCAAAAGCCTCTTGAAACCTCCACATCCTGGTCACCACCTCTTCCAGCACCTTCCCTCAGGACACGCTATTGAACAATGCAAATTAAAACTAGCAGACATTCCAACAGCTTTTCTTGCCATTAACCTCTTAAACAGTTAACTTACAATTTAATTGTAACATGGTGACAATCTTGTCTTGAAATTGTTGTCACATTTCTGTCGGGCCGATTATACATTATTCGTGCACTCACTGTAGTAGTCTCTTCAGTCTGCACTACTTGCATATCTGTTGTTGACCAATACTGGCCACTCATGTGCTTGAGAAGTATCTGCACCATTTTCGTAGTATCGGCATTACCACATTACCGGTAACTTTTCATTGCTTAGTGACTCTCCGTACAGTGTTTTTTCTGTCATGATCTGTGTTTTAGTTTAGATTATGTTTAGTTTTGTTTCATGTTTTCCTCTGTCCCATGTTGTTCATGTCTTGTGCTCATTAAGTTATTGTGTCCACCTGTTCTTGTCAACCCTCTACCTTGTGTCAACCAATCAGCTCCCTCCAGCCACTCATGTCTTGCCCAGGTGTTCCTCATTGTCTCATCAATTTTTTTTGTATTTAGTTTCCTGGTTTCTTTCAGTCCTGGTGGGTCAGTTTTCATATGTTGTATGTCAGATGTCAGCAGTTGTCATAGCCCATGCTTCCTTATCCCATCATGTTTCTTAGTGGTCAGTAGTTTCTTTGTCACCTTTTATTTAGATGTTTGGACTTTTGTTAATTTAGCGTAACCCCTTTAATCCTCGTTTGCCTTTTTTGGAAATGTTAATATTTTTTTGATTTTCCTGCACTCCTGCCTTGCCTCCCTGCTTCCCTGCACTTGGGTCCTCCACGTTCTGCCTTGCCTCCAACACCAAGAAAACCCAAATATCATATTTATATTTTTATGTTTTATATTTCTGTCAAATGGTTGTCTGTTGTCGTTCTAGAGCGGTTCCAACTACTGGAGACAAATTCCTTTAGTGTTTTTGACATACTTGGCAAATGAAGATGATTCGGATACAGACACTCTATATGTTAGGAATTGTGTAATGCTTATTTGCTCTTGTGCCTTTTTTTCTAGTTTTGGGCACAGTTCAAGTCACAAATAGCATTGTTTTATCATTAGCATTTCAAACCCCACAGGCTGCAGGAACATTTTGATTTGTTTTGACGTTTGTCAAGAGTTTGAAACACACGCTACTAACAAATTTAGGACTTAAATAGAATAGCACTGACCTGAACATACATTCTAACCATTCCATGAGTCAGACGAATCTTATCAATTGTTATATTTAACTTTCCGTCAAATATATACCTGCCATAATAGACTCAGCATACGGTACATACAAAAATACACACATATATTGCTGTTATTGTGAAAATACTTACGCTTTTTAAATAACATTGAAATTCTCACTGATATTAGTAGACCCTTAACATTCACTCTCAATGCTCTCCTATTTCATGGTGATGATAATGTGCACAGATTGAGTAAGTATTGGGATTAGCGTTGATATAAAAGGCAGATAATACTGGCCCAACGCCCAACAAACATCCTTTCTGTACAATAATTCAATCATAACATTTCACAAGAGTAAACATTTAGCTCAAATAACAATCATTCCCGGCAGGCTTGATTTAATGTCTGTACTCTGAAAAAACAACAACACATGCCATAAAAGAGCAGCTTCCTTGTCAATGGTTATCTCAGGGTGTTCATATTGAGGTCACTGACTGGGTGAGTTTGTGGATGTTTGTCAAAACCAAAACTCTTGACTGTCGACTGAAAAGTTAGATGAGGTTTATATAGTAATTGCATGGCCATTTTGACAATGGAGAGCAAGAAAAATAGTTCTGAACACACCAGTTCAGTTTTTGTAACATTTTATGAACCTTCCTACAGTACTGTTTATTGTACCGATTTGCCTGCCAACAGTACCTACCAACCTATCCTGATTATTGTAATTCTTAAAGTGTTCATAATTGCAGCATATTTCATTGTTTCCGATGTTTGTTGTTACCCTTTTCATTATTAGTTGGTATCCAGCATATAACTGTGATGCCCTTGTAAACCTCTTCTAGCAAAGTTATCAGTTCTTGTATTGCCATATTCCAAATCAGATCCAATATCATCCTTTTCCCCCATGGTCATTAAACTTTCATGTAATCCAATGTAATGCAATCTATATCATTAGCCAGTATTCAGTTGCCATTGTATAATCTGTCTAACGTCACTGTGTTGTATTCAGAATTAGTGATTCTGGCAGACTTACCGATACACAAGTGAGTCATCCTGGCTCCCATTATACTGTATCTGGAACATCCGAATACCTGGAATATTCCTCTGGAAGTTAAAGTTGATCAATGCGGTTGATGATGTAGCTTCAGCAGTCACCACCCTCTTTTCTACCCCACCCTTTACATCGCCAGTCACATTGCTTCCATTGTTTCCACTTCGGGTGGATGTGGAAATGTCAGATGATCCTGGGTCAGGCTCTTGGATGTTGTTGGTGTTGTTGGAGATATGTGGGAGTTTAATGACAACCAAGTCTACAGTCTGGTGGGCTTCACCAGCAGGGTTGGAGGAGATGCAGGTGAAAGAGCCTGTGTCTTTTACAGTACTAATGAGGATGTCCAGACTTCCATTGGTGTAGACCAGTGTTCTTGATGAGTTTGAAACTAGTTTGCCATCAGGAGATATCCAGTGAATTGCTGGCTCTGGATCACCTCTGGCCTTACATCTATTGAGGAGTGGAAATGTCATCAGTGAGAACACAAAATGCACTCGTCTGATTGCTGATAGTTGAAAGTAAATAAGCTGTTTACTACTAAAGAGAGATATTTAAACAAAATCCTTGGACAGACATTATGAGTATATAAGTAGTATCAGTGTATGAGTATGTTATTTGTCACCACATGTCAATTAAACAATGTTCACTAAAACTGTATGTGTACTTTTGATCAATTAATATTGTTCATATAGGTATAATAATTGGCAATGAATATAAATATGCACTTTGTCTTGGGTATATAGGATTTTTCCATTAAAATAAAATTAAAAATCAAATTAATTATAGATTGATTGTATAATATTGATACATTTGATTGAATTTTTAAAGTAAAAATAAAAAGTAAAATGATTAAAACAAATGACATTTTCATTTATGAAAGAAATGCACAGACTTTAAGGTTTGTATTTATTTCTCCTACTCGGGCCGTCACAGTCCCAATGTGAAGGTGTTTGTACAACCCCAATTCCAATGAAGTTGGGATATTGTCCATCCATGCATCCATCCATCCATTTTCTGAGCCGCTTCTCCTCACTAGGGTCGCGGGCGTGCTGGAGCCTATCCCAGCTAACATCAGGCAGGAGGCGGGGTACACCCTGAACTGGTTGCCAGCCAATCGCAGGGCACATACAAACAAACAACCAATCGCACTCACATTCACATTCACATTCGCAATTACGGGCAATTTAGAGTCTTCATTTCATGCATGTTTTTGGGATGTGGGAGGAAACCGGAGTGCCCGGAGAAAACCCACGCAGGCACGGGGAGAACATGCAAACTCCACACAGGCGGAGCCGGGGATTGAACCCCCGCTCCTCAGAACTGTGAGGCTGACGCTCTAACCAGTCGGCCACCGTGCCGCCGTTGGGATATTGTGTTCAACATAAATAAAAACAGCATACAATGATTTGCAAATCATGTTCAACCTATATTTAATTGAATATACTACAAAGACAAGCTATTTAATGTTCAAACTGATTAACTTGATTTTTTTAGCAAAAAAATCATAATTAACTTAGAATTTTATGGCTGCAACACGTTCCAAAAAAGCTGGGACAGGGTCATGTTTACCACTGTGATACATAACCTTTGCTCCTAATTAAGCTTTTGTTGATACGATCAAGCTGCAATAACCATGAATGCCATCTGACAAATTAAAGGAAAAGGCACATGTAAGAGTCTTTTCTACTTATGTTACTTTTGTGCTATGGGCTATGAAAATTACCTCGTAAAAATGGTTACATAAATCATCAGTGGGATATAATTTCACAGGCGACGAGGATCTCAACACAAATTATATCTATTTTGCATGTAGAAAAATCAATCAATCGCAATATTTTTTTTTTTTTAAAGGAAAGACATTTATTGTAGACCCCAAACCTGTCTCAGAAGTACTTAGTAAAGCAGAAGCTAATCACTAACAAATAGATGAAAAGTGACAACGATATGGATTTTATGAATTGTGTGTCCACTAATAATGAACAAACCCCAATTCAAGTTGGGACATTGTGTAAAATGTAAATAAAAACAGAATACAATGATTTGCAAATAATTTTCAACCAATATTCAATTGAATATACGATGAAGACAGGCTATTTAATGTTCAAACTGATAAACTTTGTTTTGGTTTCAAATATCAGTCATTTTGAATTTGATGCCTGCAACATGTTCCCAAAAAGCTGCCACAGGGGCATGTTTACCATTATGTTGCATCACCTTTCCTTTTAACAACATTCAATAAGTGTTCGGCAATTGAGCACACTAATTGCTGAAGCTTTGTAGATGGAATTCTTTCCCTTTCTTACTTGATGTGAAACTTAATTTGCTCAACAGTCCGGGGTCACCGTTGCGAGCCACGTTGCTTGGATGGCAGCGTATGTTGTTCCAAAACCTGTATGTACCTTTCAGCATTAATGGTGCCTTTGCAGATTTGCAATTTACCAATGTCATGGACACTAACACACACCCCTAATATCACTGATGGTGGCTTTTGAACTTTGCTCTGATAACAATCTGATGGTCCTTTTCCACTTTGGCCTGAAGGAAACGACATTCATGATTTCCAAAAACAATTTGAAATATGGAGTTGTAGGACCACAGCACACTTTTCCACTTTGCGTCAGTCCATCTCAAATGAGCGCGGGCCCAGAGAAGCCAGCAGCATTTCTGGGTGTTGTTGATATACTGTATGGCTTTTGCTTTGGATGGTAGAGCTTTAACTTGCATTTGAATATGTATCGACGTACTGACAATGCCAATGACTTAACTGACAATGGTTTTCTTCAGTGTTCGGGAGCCCACGTGGCAATATATTTTACACAATGAAGCCGGTTTTTAATGCAGTACCACCTGAGGGATCGAAAGTCACGGGCACTCAATGTTGGTTTTCATCTTTGCTGCTTACGTGCAGAGATTTCTCCATATTATCTGAATCTTTTGATGATATTATGGACAGTAGAGGATGAAATCCATAAATTCCTTGCAATTTCTCGATCAGGTACAGTATATTGTTCTTAAACTGTTAGTTTATTTGCTTACGCAGTTGTTCACAAAGTGGTGAACCTCCCCCCATCCTTGCTTGTGAACAACTGAGTCTTTGGGGGATGCTCCTTTTAAACCCAATCGTGACACTCATCTGTTTCCAATTAACCCAAACGTGTTTTTTGAGCATTCCTCAATGTTCCCAGTCTGTTGTTGCCCCAGTCCCAGCTTTTTTGGAACATGTTGTAGGCATCAAATTAAAAATGAACGAATATTTGCAAAAAAACAAACAAACAAACAAAACAAAACAACAATAACGTTCATCAGTTTGAAGATTAAATATCTTGTCTTTGTATTATATTCTATTGAATGTAGTCGGAAAGGGATTTGCAAATTATTGTATTCTGTTTTTATTTACGTTTTACACAACATCCAAACTCCACTGGGATTAGGGTTTGTACATAGAATAAATTCAGGTCAAGACTTAATTAAGGTGTAAAAATAATAGAACAATGTTAATGTCCTTTTACTCTCAGTCCTATCATGTTTTCACATTACTACAAAACACATTTATCATGACTGGAAGTGTGTGACCAATATTCACAACTGACACAAACCTAAGAGTATTTTGCTTTTGGTGAAATTTCATGATGAACCTAAAATGCACTTTAACCTTTACAAGTTAACTTAATTTGACCTTCTCTTAACTCTTGAAAGGAAATGTTCAACCACCGTTCAATCTTTTAGTACTCTTTGGAAAATGTGTTGTTCTTTAACAAGGTAACAAGAAGTCAACAGGGAGCTGTAAGGTAACATTCACAACAGGTGTTTGAGCCATGTATCCACCAATACATTTCCAAGGATGTCTACTTCTATGCCTTTCTGTGATTCTTCCTGTCTCTCCATATCTCTATTGCAACCTCTTGATGATACTGTTTCAATCTTTATTAAAATCGAACTAGGAAATGTATTGGTCGATTCAAACACCTGTTGTGAATATTGCCATTCAGCTCCCTGTGAGAGAACAGTATATTGTGTAAAAGTACTGAAACAACTAGATGTGTCCATTCAAAAGTTTAGATGAGGTAAAATTAAATTCACCTGAAAAGGCCCAAAGCTAAAAAGCCCTAACCTTTTTTGAGTAGCGTGTATACAAATTAGGTAATCATCTCGAGCATCTTGATTTAGAGTCACCGATAGGACAATGAGGATTGTGTTTTTAACTCTTTTCATGTACATAGATACCTGAGTGACATTCTCTGCCCTTCGAGGACCCTCATCTCTTGGGAGTATCTGGTTATGAGCGGGGGTTCACACAGGAACTCTTCCTCAGGAATGGACCAAAAGTATCGTCCAGAGAGGTGCTGAGGTGAGGCACATGTCTCTAAGTCATCCTCTCGATTAAGCCTTCGCAGCCAAAGTAGCTCACAGTTGCAATGCAGCGGGTTTCCGCCAAATGACAGTGCAAAGGTTGAGGAGCTCAGCATCCCAGACGTGGCCAGAACCTACAATGGAGTTTGAAAATGTTTTTTAGATTTTATGAAACAATATCGCAATCAACAACACTTCCATTTGGGACTCAATGTGCTTCATTTAAATTGTGTTACATATGAGTTAACATGTTTGAAGTGGTACATTTGTGTTTTTTCTATGTTTCTGATGATATTAATGCAGAAGACATTTATTAACTTACTTGTGCTCGCTGAAAGAGAGGGTCCGGAGGGAGCTTTTGGAGTTTATTTGAGGTGACATCGAGCCGGTTGAGTTTCTGTAGCAATGAAAATGTTCCCTCCGGAATAAAATCGAACATGTTGTGGTCCAAACTCAATGTATGGAGGCTTGTCATTTTCTGTTGGAGGGACAAATGCAAACTTTTTTTAAAAAAATACTTTAAAAATTTTATTTAGTTCTTGAAAAATTATATATTGAGGGATTTCTCTCTTTTTTACGAAGAGAATACATTGAAAGAAAGCAAGAGGAAAATGGGTTATTGAAGTACATTATAAATAACTACAGAGTAAAACACATTAACATTACATACCATAATTTCTCGTGTATAATGCGCACCCATTATTGATACGAAACCCCAAAGTTGACCTCAAAATTCTGGAAAACCCTTCTACCTATGTATAATGCATTTTTACAATGTATGATTTTGCTTCTACCCATATGATCAAAACATGAAGTATTATCTGTATTGTGTTATTTTTTTTCAAATAATTATTCTGCAGTTAAGCACTTTATTTGAACATTTAATACTTTCTTTTGGCAACACGGTGAAGACTGGTTCGCACATCTGCCTCATAGTTCTGAAGACCGGGGTTCAAATCCCGGCCCTGTCTGTGTGGGGTTTGCATGTTCTCCCCGTGCCTGCATGGGTTTTCTCCGGGTACTCCGGTTTCCTCCCATACCCCAAAAACATGTGAGTGCGAATGGCTGTTTGTTTATATGTGCTCTGCGATTGGCTGGCGACCAGTTCAGGGTGTACCCCGCCTCTCGCCCAAAGATAGCTGGGATAGGCTCCAGCACGCCCGCGACCCTTGTGAGGATAAGCAGTACAGAAAATGCATGGATGGATACTTTCTTTTTATTTACTTGCTCTTATTTTGAAATTCACAGCCCTACTTTTATTTACTAAATGAGAAAACACAGTTGTGCTCATATGTTTGATTACCCAGGCAGAATTTGTAAGATGGGTACAATTCTTAAAAGAAATCATGAAGGACCAGGTGAAACACATTTAATTTTATTTTAATGGAATAAATATATATTATATAATAAAATTAAACTGTCAAGCATTTCAGAAAAGCATTATCATTAAACAAAACATAACCATAAATAAATTAATGATAGTTGTTGTTCAGTCATCAGTCGTATTAAAAAAAATAAATAAAAAAATAAAAAAATAAAAAGAAATTTCACAAATTCTGCCTCGGTATGTAAACTTATGAGCACAGCTGTACATATATGCAGTCATATGTATTCCGATCATATTTGAAGGAAAGGGTTGGCTACACCTTTTTCATAACCTCTAGGTGGCGTTGGTATACTAGAACGAAAGTGTACACCTTTTACATAAGCTTTAGGGGGCGGTGGCATATTGGAATGAAAGTGTACAGCTTTTTCATAACCTCGACATGGCAGCATACATTTATAAAATGTGAAAGTTTTATTTTCCCCTACACCTATGTATAATGTGCACTATTGACTTTTGACAATTTTTTGGTGGAAAAAATGCGCATTATACACAAGAAATGACGGTACCAAAGAATGTGACTTGTTTTTTTGCTGCGCTACAAAAAGCCAAAACATTCAGGTACAGTATAAGCATATTTTGCATATTTCAAATGTTAAGATAGTAATTCAGGTTTTCAGAATGTTCGCCATTTTTCACATACAGTATTCAACAAAAATATTTCAATGGAAATTGTACTTAGCTAAGACTCTTACCTGGATAGCCTCCCATGGAATGGAATCTAGGTTATTATAACTGAGATCCAGTTCTTCCAGTGCCAGCAGGTCATTGAATGCTCCCTGGTGGATCAGTACCAGCTGGTTGTTGTTCAGAATTAGGTGGTGGAGCTTGGACATTCCACTGAACGTGTCATTGCCTATCCTTGTCAGTCGATTACTGTAATATATTCACAAGGAGCCAACCATTAGCAACTTTCCAGCCTGCAGATTCCAGGTAACAATAGAATTGGTATAATTCTAGGCTTTACCTGTTGAGATGCAGGGCTCTGAGGTTCTCAAGATCGGTAAAGGCATGAGGTGTGATGAAGGAGATGGTATTTCTGGATAACGTTAGGTCCACAAGCCGTGTCATGTTTGCAAAGTCTTTCCTCTTCACACTAAGACAGAAATATGCAGTGTTAAATGACATCACAACTACAACATTATTTATGGCAAGATTTTTGCCCCACTTTTCCAAGCTTATTGTGTTGGAAATATGTGTGTGACCACAGTTTTCCTAATGCAGTGCAACTGTAATATAACGTGTACTTTTTTGTGCTTTGGATCTGAAATAAATAAATATGATCAAGATGCCTGGAAGTAAAAGTAACAAATGATAATTTATGGTCTGAGATCACTGCTTTTGTTTATCATGTATTGCTGCCAAGCAAATCATAATGCAACCTTTTTGGTGTCAATATCTACAGACATAGTGGTCAGGTTCAAAGGAATTCAATGTCCTGTGACATTTACCTCGTGACAAAGTTGTCAGCCAGCCTCAGTTCTACTGTATGCCTGTCAATGTTTGGTGGAACAAATAGTAGACCTTTCTTGGCACAGAGTGTTGCCAGGTTGGGTGAGAGGATCTGACATACGCAGCGCTTTGGGCAGATCTGTGCGCGAACTGCCATGGCAACTGCCAGCATCACACACAGCAACAGTCTCTCCATGGTTAACGCCCGTCTGAACTGGACACCTAAAGAGTAAAATGGACAGAGAGCGAGAGAGACATTTATGATCTGTGGTTTATCTCTGATAATTAAATAAACATTCAAATACAACCCCAATTCCAATGAAGTTGGGATGTTGTGTTAAACATATGTATGTTAAACATAAATGTATGTTATTTATGTTTAATGTTTTATGTTTATTTATGTTTAACATACACATGTACATACATATGTATGTTAAACATAAATAAAAACAGAACACAACGATTTGCAAATCATGTTCAACCTATATTTAATTGAATAGACTACAAAGACAAAATATTTAATGTTCAAACTGATAAACGTTATTGTTTTTAGCAAATAATCATAAACTGAGAATGTTATGGCTGCAACACGTTCCAAAAAAGCTGGGACAGGTGGCAAAAAAGACTGAGAAAGTTGAGGAATGCTCATCAAACACCTGTTCAGAACATCCCACAGGTGAACAGGCTAATTGGAAACAGGTGGGTGCCATGATTAGGTATAAAAGGAACTTCCCTGAATTGCTCAGTCATTCACAAGCATAGATGGGGAGAGGTTCACCTCTTTGTGAACAAGTGCGTGAGGAAACAGTTTAAGGACAATGTTCCTCAACATACAATTGCAAGGAATTTAGGGATTTTATCATCTATGGTCTATAATATCATCAAAAGGTTCAGAGAATCTGGAGAAATCACTGCATGTAAGCGGCAAGGCTGAAAACCAACATTGAACGCCTGTGACCAACAATCCCTCAGGGGGCACTGCATCAAAAACCGACATCAATGTGTAAAGGATATCACCACGTGGGCTCAGGAACACTTCAGAAAACCAATGTCAGTAAAAACAGTTCAGCGCTACATCCGTAAGTGCAACTTGAAACTCTACTATGCAAAGCAAAAGCCATTTATCAACAACACCCAGTAATGCCGCCGGCTTCTCTGGGCCCGAGCTCATCCAAGATGGACTGATGCAAAGTGGAAAAGTCTTCTGTGTTCCGACGAGTCCACATTTCAAATTGTTTTTGGAAATTGTGGACGTCGTGTCCTCCGGTCCAAAGAGGAAAAGAACCATCCGGACTATTTTGTATGCAAAGTTCAAAGGCCAGCATCTGTGATGGTATGGGGCTGTGTTTGTGCCAATGGCATGGGTAACTTACACATCTGTGAAGGCACCATTAATGCTGAAAGGTACATACAGGTTTTGGAGAAACATATGGCGCCATCCAAGCAACGTTTTTTTCATGGACACGCCTGCTTATTTCAGCAAGACAATGTCAAACCACATTCTGCATGTGTTACAACAGCATGGCTTGGTAGTAAAAGAGTGTGAGTACTAGACTGTCCTGTCTGCAGTCCAGACCTGTCTCCCATTGAGAAAAAGCGTAAAATACGACAACGGAGACCCCGGACTGTTGAACAGCTGAAGCTGTACATCAAGCAAGAATGGTAAAGAATTCCACCTACAAAGCTTCAACAATTAGTGTCCTCAGTTCCCAAACGTTTATTGAATGTTGTTAAAAGAAAAGGTGATCTAACACAGTGGTAAACATGACCCTGTCCCACCTTTTTTGGAACATGTTGCAGCCATAAAATTCCAAGTTAATGATTATTTGCTAAAAACAATAAAGTTTATCAGTTTGAACATTAAATATCTTGTCTTTGTAGTGTATAAAATTAAATATAGGTTGAAGATGATTTGCAAATCGTTGTATTCTGTTTTTATTTATGTTTAACACAACTTCCCAACTTCATTGGAATTGGGGTTGTATAACTACTGCCACACAAGGTATTTCCGTCAGTTATCAGAAATATACTTTATGTAAATTTGTGTCTTGCAGCAATATGACTGCTTCTACAACTAAATGAGATCCAATATGAGAGCTGTGTAAAAAAAGGCCTCGACAGAGATAATAATGCTCAGTTTTAGTATACTAAAAAGTTATGGTTGTGGGTCATTTTGTAAAAAATTGGGCTTTTGATCGAGAGGGTGCAGACAAAAAAAAAAAAAAACGAAGACAACTAGATCTTGAGGAGACCTCGCCTGCAGCAGAGTGTAAATGAAATTTCCCTCCAGAGATCATAATTAGCATAACATTTTAGAAATAAATGTACTCCAGTTTGTTTATCGTGGATGCCGTTAAAAGTGGTACCATTAGACTGCATCATACTGAGAATTGTTTCTTAGTTCTTTCTAGGGCTCGCATGACTTTTTTCAAATCCACACCAATGTGATCAGAATTAGAATCAGAATCCTCAAATGTGTCAAAAACACACAAGGAATTTGTCTCCGGTAGTTGGACCCGCTGTAGTATGACAATAGACAGCCATTTTGACAGTAAATACTTTGAGACATAAAAACATAAAAACACACTACTGAAAGTCACTTTGCCTCTTGCAATTTAATGGCAAGAGGGAAGAACCTGCTGGAATGTCTGCTGGTTTTGATCTGCATTGTTCGATAACGCCTGCCTGAGGGAAAGAGCTGGAAGAGGTGGTGACCAGGATGTTGAGGATCTTAGTTCTGGCAGCGTGCAAGTTCTCAAGGGTAGGTAATGGGGTAACGACGATTTTTCTGGCAATACTAATTGTCCGTGGCAGTCGGAGTTTGTCCTTTTTTGTGGTAGCACCAAACTAGACTGCGATGGATGAACACAGGACTGATTGGATGACTGCTGTGTAAAACAGCCTCAACAGCTCCCGTGGTCAGTCGGAGTTTGTCCTTTTTTGTGGTAGCACCAAACTAGACTGCGATGGATGGACACAGGACTGATTGGATGACTGCTGTGTAAAACTGCCTCAACAGCTCCCGTGGTATGCCGTGCTTCCTCAGAAGCCACAGGAAGTACATCCTCTGCTGGGACTTTTTGAGGATGGAGTTGATGTTGGTCTCCCACTTCAGGTCCTGAGAGACTGTAATTCCCAGGAACTTGAAGGTCTCGACGGTTGACATGGGGCAGTTGGACAGCCTGAGGAGAAGCTGTGGCGAAGGATGCCTCCTGAAGTCCACGATCATCTCTACAGTCTCGAGCGTGTTAAGCTCCATGTTGTGTTGGCCGCACCAAAGCTCCAGCTGCTCCACTTCCTGTTGTCCTTCCTTCTCGTCACCATCTTTGATGAGGCCAATGACTGTGGTGTTGTCTGCAAACTTCAGGAGTTTGACTGCCTGGTGCGTTGCGGTGCAGTCGTTCATGTAGAGAGAGAGAAGAGCAGTGCAGAGAGGACACATCCTTGGGGCGCTCTGGTGCTGATGGTGTGTGTGGATGAGGTGCTGTCTCCCAGCCTCACCTGCTGTATACTGCCCATCAGGAAGCTGTAAATCCACCGGCAGATGGCAGGTGAGACGCTGAGCTGGAGAAGCCTGGAGGAGAGGAGTTTGGGGATGATGGTGTTGAACGTAGAGCTGAAGTCCACAAACAGGGTCCCCGCGTATGTCCCCGCGCTGTCGAGGTGCTCTAGGATGACGTGCAGTCCCATGTTGACTGCGTCATCCACAGACCTGTTTGCTCAGTAGGCAACCTAATTAAATTAAGCTTTTGATACTATTCTAATTTATTTAAATGTACTGACAGTATATATTGTATCCACAGCAAATTCACAGTCACAGGCTAGCTATAGTGTTACTGTTACTGTTTTGTGTGCGAGAACACAAGAGCATCAATGAGGGCTGGCTGAAGGTGATGGTATTTCCAACCAGAAACAAAGTCCTCTTGCTCAGTGTCAGGGACATAGCAACAGATTCAAGATTCAAACGGCAGCTGTACACAGTCACCGCTAGAAATAAATGAAATGTTTTACAATTTTTATAGCAGCTTATACGCATATTCGAACAACCCAGTTCAAAAAGAATTTGAAACTTTTATTCAGGATCTAAACATCCCTCAATTAAATACACAAATTAAAGACAGCCTTGATGTTCCTTTAACCATCACAGAATTACATAACGCATTAAAAAACATGCAACCGGGACGGGCGCCTGGCCCGGACGGAATCCCTGTTGAATTCATTAAACATTTTTGGCCAATACTAGTGCTTCTATTTTTCAGAACATTCAATGAGATAAAGGATAAAGGTAGAATTAGTAGCCATATGAACACAGCTTCAATTAAGTTACTACCAAAGCCAGGTAAAGACCCCACTCTCTCTTATAGGCCCTTATCCCTGATTAATGTAGATATCAAGATTATCTCGAAAGCCCTCGCAGCGAGACTTGAAAAGGTACTTCCGTCGATAATCCAGTATGACCAGACAGGCTTCATTAAAGGTAGAAGTTCCACAAATAATGTCAGACAACTGTTGAATTTAATAATCATGTCACAGCATAAAAATCTAAACGCAATTATCATGTCACTTGACGCAGAGAAAGCTTTCGATAAAGTTAACTGGGCTTTCCTGTTTGCAGTATTATCATGTCACTTGACGCAGAGAAAGCTTTCGATAAAGTTAACTGGGCTTTCCTGTTTGCAGTACTTTGCAAATTTGGCTTTGGATATTAAATTATACATTGGATAGCAACATTATACAATTCGCCGAAAGCAACAGTCACCACAAATAGGATCACTTCACAAAGTTTTACATTACAAAGAGGAACTAGACAAGGATGTCCACTCGCACAAATGCTATTTGCAATATTTATCGAACCTCTTGCTGCCGCTATATGTCAGAATGCTAATATTAAAGGTATCTGCTCACTAGTGACAGAACACAAAATCAATCTATATGCTGACGATATTCTTCTTTACTTACAGTAAAGAAGAATAAGTATTCTCTTCAGGCACTCTTCAATCTCATTAAAACATTTTCACAAATACCAGGCTACTCTATTAACTTGACAAAGTCAATAATACTCCCAATAACAGCAAACTCATAGCTTCCTGCAGATCAAATCCCAGAGTACCCTATTCCTATAGGAAACATTAAGTATTTAGGTATCAATATTTCACAGAGTTAACCTATGTAAATTACACACCACTTCTGGAAAAAAATCTCATCTGATTTAAGATGCTGGAATAACTTGGCTATATCATTACTGGGAAGAAGAGCTACAATAAAAATGAAAACCTTACCTCAAATAAATTATTTATTAATTATTAAGACCACATTTAAATGGTTTCAAACCTTAGATTCTGCTGTAATAAATTTGTTTTAAAAAAATAAGAAAAATAGAATAAGTCTATCCACTCTTCAGAAAAGTAAACAGGAGGGAGGCCTAAATGCTCCCAACTTTAAACACTATTATTTAGCTAACCAATTACAATACCTCATCAAATGATTGCACCACAATGAGGAGTGTGATTCTTGGCTAGAATTGGAACAAACAGACTGCAACAACATCAGAATCATCTTTATTTGCCAAGTATGTCGAATAAACAGAGAAAGGCTAAGATGGCGCATACCCGTGTGGTTGCCTCGGTTACGCGCTCTCTAGTATTGTTTTTGTGTTTGTGTTTTTTGTTCGTCTTTGGAGACATTACATGACTCACTTACACAAGCGGAGAATTGATAACCATCAAGGAGTCTACTCCGGACTTTCTGTCACCAACTTTCGCAAATCCGCTCAGTTTTTTCCCTGAGTTACTCATCGGAGCAGCGACTGCGGTCTTTGGCGCATGGAGGCGGAGGCGGCGCCGCCACAGAGGGAAGCGAGCCGGCATCCAGGTTAAACGCCGCAAGAGAGGATACAGACTAGCGTTTCCGTCCATCCACCTCACGAATCTACGCTCCCTACCCAACAAAATGGAAGAGCTTCATCTTCTGATAAACGACCAGTAAAGACTTCGGACGTTCCGCCGCTATGTGCTTTATGGAGACTTGGCTTTGTGACGCTGTACCCGATGGCACCGTCATGCTTCCCGGCTTCCATCTTCACCGGGCAGACCACGACATGGAATCATCGGGGAAAACAAAAGGCGGCGGGATATTCTTCTATATCAACGAAAACTGTTGTACGGACGTCACGGAGCTCAGCACACACTGCAAGCCCGCATTTGGAATCGCTGTTTTTGAACTGTAAGCCATTCTACTCGCCGCGTGAGTTTGCATCATTCATTCTCGCTGGTGTACACATTCCGGCTCAAGCTAACATGAACACCGCACTGCTAATGCTCCCAGAACAAGTCAACGAAATTGAAAAAAAAAACACCCGGACTCACCCCTCATTATTCTTGGGGACTTTAACAAAGCTAAACTCAACCGCAAACTCCCTAAATACAAGCAGCACATCAACTGTCCTACCATGGAAAATAAAATTTTGGACCACTGCTATACTACACTAAACAACACATACCGTGCCAAATCTCGTGCAACACTGGGCTCGTCTGATCAATGCTTATTTCACTTAATAACGACATACAGGCAAGAAATTAAATGCGCGAAGCCTACAGTGAAAACAGTGAAAAAGTGGACCAATGAAGCAAAGATGGAACTTCAAAGCTGTTTAGACTGCACAGACTGGAGTGTCTTTGATAATTTAGCTGGCAGCCTGGATGAATATTCGTACACTGTCACATCCTATATCAGTTTCTGTGAAGAGGTTTGTGTACCAACAAAGTCATTTCACACTTTCAACAACAACAAGCCACGGTTCACTGCCAAACATAAGCAACTTCGCCAAGATAAGGAGGACGTATATCAAAGCGGGGACAGGGCCCTCTATAATCGAGCTATTAACCAGGTTACTAACCGGGCTGGATGACTGCTTGGTGTTGGGGCTGACCTCTCATGGCCCGCGGCTGCTCCTTGGGTTCCCCCCCTTATCGTTCCCTTGTTGGGTGCCCCTATCCGCCCTCCTTTCCAACAAACAAGGGACACTCTCCCGCCCTCGGGCTGGGCGGGGACTGGCTGCGTTGCGGGCCCTGCGGGTTGGGGAGCGTCTCAGTGTGGACGTGTCCCATCCACCGGGCTGCTCTCGGGTGGAACCCTGGGCCCAATCCCGCCCCTCGATTGATTGGGTGGGGTCCTCAGATGCCGAGGTGCGCCCTTAGCAATTACAGGACACTTCTGTCAGTCTTCGTGGATGTAAAATCGTATCAATTCACTTGCATGTATCCGCAGGCACACACCCCTAGGACTCTTTTACTGGTTGTGGGCTCACGCAGTTACAACGACAAATAACTCAAGAATATACAAATCGCTTGTGTATCCCCTCACTTATACTCTCGTCCTGTAGACTTTTATAATTCACAGAATTAATGCCACCTCACTTCAATTGGACAGTCGGGTTCACGACCCTTGTCGTGCATGCTTCTTCTCCTGTTCTTGTCCTGTTCTATCTTGTACTTCCCTCACAGGGTGGAGCACTATAGCCCCATGCAACACTCATATTTAATGTTTCATTGGTGTAGATAATGTAATGACTTACTTCTCTCATCCTGTTTACAATTAGTGCTTTGTCTTTTGTCTTTGTTTCTCTCTCCCTTCTAGATACTTTGTTCTGTTCGACTGATCAAGTCCGATTCTCAATAAACCTCAATTATAATACCACAGCGTAAGCTTAAAAACTGTGACACAGTAAAACTGTTCTGGCATAAAAGGGATACAGATTTTACATTCTGCTTGACCTAACAGCCAAACAGAACAAAAAATAAATAAAAAAATGGGACATAGCACCAGAATCTGGGCCCCCCAACATACAGTGGGTACGGAAAATATTCCGACCCCCTTGAATTCTTCATTCTTTGTTATACTGCAGCAATTTGCTAAAATCATTTAAGTTCTCCCCCCCCCCTCATTAACATACACACAGCACCCCATATTGACAGGAAAAAATGGAATTGTTGAAATTTTTGCAGATTTATTAAAAAAGAAAAAACTGAAACATCATACAGCCATAAGTATTCAGACCCTTTGCTGTGACACGTTTTTACTCAGGTGCTGTCCATTTCTTCTGATCATCCTTGAGATGGTTTTACACCTTCATTGGAGTCCAGCTGTGTTTGATTATATTGATTGGACTTGATTAGAAAAGCCACACACCTGTCTATATAAGACCTTACAGCTCATAGTGCATGTCAGAGCAAATGAGAATCATGAGGTCAAAGGAACTGCCAGAAGAGCTCAGAGACAGAATTGTGGCAAGGCAAAGATCTGGCCAAGGTTACAAAATAATTCTGCTGCACTTAAGGTTCCTAAGAGCGCAGTGGCCTCCATAATCATTAAATGGAAGACATTTGGGACGACGGGAATCCTTCCTAGAGCTGGCCGTCTGGCCAAACTGAGCAATTGGGGGAGAAAAGCCTTGGTGAGAGAGGTAAAGTAGAACCGAAAGATCACTGTGGTTGAGCTCCAGAAATGCAATCAGGAGATGTGAGAAAGTTCTATAAAGTGATGGCAGCTTTATGGCAGAGTGGCCCGACGGAAGTCTCTCCTCAGTGAAAGACACATGAAGCCCCGCATCGAGTTGGCTAAAAAACTCCGGAAGGACACCAAGATGGTGAGAAATAAGATTCTCTGGTCCGATGAGACCAAGATAGAACTTTTTGGCCTTAATTCTAAGCGGTACGTGTGGAGAAACCATGCACTGCTCATCACCTCTCCAATACAGTCCCAACAGTGAAGCATGGTGGTGGCAGTATCATGCTGTGGGGGTGTTTTTCAGCTGCAGGGACAGCGACTGGTTGCAATTGAAGGAAAGATGAATGTGGCGAAGTAGAGGGATATTCTGGACGAAAACCTTCTCCAGAGTTCTCAGGACCTCAGACTGGGCCGAAGGTTCACCTTCCAACAAGACAATCAGAATCATCTTTATTTGCCAAGTATGTCCAAAAAATACACAAGGAATTTGTGTGACCCTAAGCACATTGCTAAAATACAGAAGGAGTGGCTTCAGAACAACTCTGTTCTTGAATGGCCCAGCCGGAGCCCTGACTTAAACCCGATTGAGCATTTCTGGAGAGACCTGAAAATAGCTGTCCACCGACCTTGACCATCCAACCTGACAGAACTAGAGAGGATCTGCAAGGAGGAATGGCAGAGGATCCCCAAATCCAGGTGTGTAAAACTTGTGTCATTCCCAAAAAGACTCATGGCGGTATAAGCTCAAAAGGATGTTTCTACTAAATACTGAGCAAAGGGTCTGAATACTTATGGCTGTGTGATATGTCAGTTTTTCTTATTTTAATAAATCTGCAAAAATTTCAACAATTCAGTTTTTTTCTGTCAATATGGGGTACTGTGTGTACATAGAGGGGGAAAAATGAACTTAAATGATTTTAGCAAATGGGTGCAATATAATAAAGAGTGAAACATTTAAGGGGGTCTAAATACTTTCAGTACTCACTGTAAACCTTGTGAAGGGTTGGGGCTTGGACCTGGTGGTCCCCGTTTCCTAAGTCCTGGGGAACTCTTCCCATTTGTTCCCCCACTTCGACGCCCATGCCCAGTGTTCTTGTCACTGGGGTAGTCACGTAACATTTGTACAACTTGGCCAAACGGGGTAACCTGTTATTTTTCTGGGCTTTGCACTGCACCGGGTTCTGCTTGGTGGAAATTTGTAAATAATAAGGCACCTCTTCGTGTCCTTTTACTGGTTCTCTCTTCCTCCCTCCCCAAAGCTGCACGTTCAGTAATAGAAGACAATCAATTTAAACTAATTAAGGTTACCATGTTGTTAATGTCAAAAACGTGATTAGCCACTAATCGACGTTAAACTGTGATTATGGAGTAAAGTCGACAAATCGTCTGGTAGACTAGTCTGTACAACCTGAGGACTAGTTCTTTCTATGTGGTTCACGAGTCAAAATACATATGTCAGTGTGACAAAATGCAGTTCTTCACCAATTTAAAGTAAAACCACAATAATAAACCTATTCTGATACCCGTCAATCAAATTTGAACTTATCATCTTTGTAAAGGTGTATTGTCAGTGTTGTATAACTGTAGCTCTCATACCATCCACCAAGTTGTCATAATGTAGCAGCTGGTGTGTGTGTGTGTGTGTGTATCTGTGTGTGTGAGAGCAACAGTGACAGAGACAGAGAACGAACTGAAGCCACGATGCAATATGTTTGTTATGAATAACATTTATGCGTCCACATCCATGTACATAAATATAATTCCATCCCTACATCTTCGATTTACATCTGCCAGTGGGAGTAAGCAAGTTTGTCGTTCATCAGCAAAGGCTAACAGAGAGAGAGAGAGAGAGAGAGAGAGAGAGAGAGAGAGAGAGAGAGGGAGAGGGAGAGCGGGGCTAGCGAGAGCCAATGAAAAACAAGTTATTAATGACAACCTTGATCGGGGTTTGAAGGACGTGGCAGAACTAGGATTAAAGGGATCACAGTGCAAAGGCACATGCACACATGCTTACATGTCAGAATAAAGCCTCACATAGGCATTCAATTATGTCTGAATCTGACAACAAGGCCAAATCATCAGTTGAACTCTTTTAAGTATAGACTTTTTTTTTTCTTTTGTTTTTAGTTTCTGTATTCATTTGTTCAGTTACTACATTCGGCCTTTAGATGATCAATGCACTTGCAGTTTATCAGATTCCATCAAGTGTCAAGAAATAAAAGTTTAAAAAAAAGATGAGATGGTAAATTTGCTGTGAACCTGGTGAATGCCATACTCACATAAGCCAACTGCTTAACTAAGTGACTGTTAGTGTTAGATAAAAAGAGGATGATAAGAGAACATTTGTACAGAAACAAACCTTCTAAATTTCTCGTCATGTGTGTCAAAGAGAGATTGTATATTGGAGCAGAACATTTATTTTTGAATGGGAGCTTGAATAGACATAGACAGCTGTAATATGGGCAAACATCTGAAATGGTAAAAGCGGAAACGTTAGGGGCGATCCCTGATTTTTTTCATAAATTTCTCTTTCTACTTGAAAGAGAAAAAGGGGCCAAATTGAGTGCCTTCTAACTCACATGGACTACACAGAGAATGAGAGGAGGCTCATGACCCTTATGACACAAAAGCAGATATGAGCTCATTAATTACCCTGAGCAACGGCTTTAATGAGAGCGAACAAGTAAGCGAGAAAGAGAAATGGAAAGTAAACTTGGGAGAATTAGCAGCAAGAGGAAAAAGAGAGATCAGACAGCCCGCTAATTATAATGAGCGCTGAGGTGTGAATAGAGAGGGAAGAATTACATGAAGAGGAAACCAGGTAGCGTTAGTGATGCGCCTATTGCACAGTTCTGCTAACATGTAATGCGCAAACTATAATACATAGGACAGGCAGCATAGGTGAAATATCATTAAAACAAATGGCTCATGAGAAGAGCTCAGTTTCACTCTGTGACACATCACCCAAAATACACTTTACTGTCTTCAGCAAGTGGTGACATGCAGCGTGACTCGAATTCAAACAGAATTGTAAATTAACCGAAGGGATTATTTATATGGAAGAAAATTTATGGGATGTTTGTAGTGGTGTAGTGTCACATATGTGCCCGGCAGCCTTAGCCACTTCTTTGAAACCCTTTCAGTGACAGCCGTGTTCTCTGGGGGTCTACCATCGAGCCACTTTTACTCATGGCTTGTCTACTGATGGCAGCACAAATGGATTCTTCATAGACTTCATAGACTGAAACTGATCTTAGTCTGCATTCAAATCTCATTGGGGGGAAAAAAAAAAAAAAAAAAATCTCATTGCGATAACAAGCAGAGAGACTTGGCAGCTAGAAATGGCAGTTTGGAAGTACCCGTGCAATCCAAATCTTTTGAAGCTCTCTTTAAACCGGTAACCAGAGATTTCTGTAGACTTTATAAGATTCGTGCAGCTTTTCCACACTTAATGCTTATCTAGTCTTTCATAGTGGCAACAATTGCAATGGATTGCATTTGAAATCCTGCGTCGAACACCAAACTCTAAACAAATCACATTACAAGTAAATGCTGGTTGTTTGAAATCAGAACAAATGCTCATGTTTAGTACTTTGCCTATTACAGCTCAGCAGTGTTTGAACTGAGTAATCATAATGGCAATTCCCCATTTGTTTGTCATCCTCCATGAACATGCACTGTATGAATGCTCCAACTAATGGACAGATGTACAAAAAAACATAAATATCATGTGTCATGAACTATTTTCCATTTTGCTTATTTGCTAATATATAGGCATTATAGGCGGCACGGTAGCCGACTGGTTAGAGCGTCAGCCTCACAGTTCTGAGGTGCGGGGTTCAATCCCCGTCCCTGCCTGTGTGGAGTTTGCATGTTCTCCCCGTGCCTGCGTGGGTTTTCTCCGGGCACTCCGATTTCCTCCCACTTCCCAAAAACATGCATTAATTGGAGACTCTAAACATGCATTAATTGGAGACTCTAAATTGCCCCTACGGGTCTCCATGACTGTAAGTGCGAATGGTTGTTTGTTTGTATGTGCCCTGCGATTGGCTGGCAACCAGTTCAGGGTGTACCCCGCCTCCTGCCCGATGACAGCTGGGATAGGCTCCAGCACGCCCGCGACCCTAGTGAGGAGAAGCGGCTCAGAAAATGGATGGATAGGCATTATACCGTTACTACAACAATGAATCACTTAGATTTGACTTCTGCACAGTACAGTTGCACAGTTGATTTCAAGCATTTTTTTTTTCATTCAGTCATTCAAATTACACAACCGTTAAATGAGGTTTACTCTCAGTGAAACTCAATTTGAGCGGATAGGTTTGTGTGATTTAGTTTCTATAGTAACAGTAACTATGAAATTGAAAATCCTATTCTAGATGTTGGGCACTAAAGTGATACAGCACTGTAAAACACATAGCCCAACTTGTTTAAAAAGCAATGTGTATAAATGGTACATTTTTCAATCATGCTATTTAAGTATTTCAGATTAGAAAGAGGTTGTTTGAGGCGTTGAGGACACAACAAAAAAGAAGAAATTCGGTCATTTAAAATTAAAGGTATTAATGATTGTGTGATAATGTTTAGTTTGTTTGAATTAAATCAATTACTGCAATTAGGTCATGTTAAAGATTGATTGTGGGGAAATGAAGGTGACTGCATTTCAAGTTGGCAACATCAAGTTTGATCCAACAGCTTCCCGAACACCGTATGCAATGCCAGCTACTTGTGCGAAAGTGGATCTAGAGATGTCAGAGTTGGGAAAACACTTAATATATCAAAGTGTTCTCAAACAGGAGCAGAGTGCCATGCTTGCTTTGGAGGCTAGCATTGTGCATTTAACATTTTAGTTAAGTAAACACTTGCATCAACAACTTCAACTGATCTGAACTCAAAAGAAGCATGACATGCATGAATATTGTGTCAACTGACAAAGACGGTTACTTAACAGGAAATATGCTCGTCAACAAAATGTGTCCATGTTGTAATATAAACCGAGGGAGTTAGTGCAAACAGTATCATTTGCACAACATGAGAGGTTCCCATGCTGGCCTCCTGTTATATTAACGTAGTAGGTGAGATACAGTTGTGGAGCTGTGATCTTTAGGTAATTCTACTACAAATGAGTTCTTGACCTAGCAGATTGACACAGACCCCCGAAGTCACTTAACCAACACCCTTCCTTCCTGTGCTTCCCCCCCACTCACTGGCTTTGTTTTCTTGTGTCTGCTAGAATACACCTTATGGTGACGCTAATGGCTTTACCCATTTGAACCGCAGGGGTCAGCAGCTGCTTAAATGCATCACAATTACTCTTTATTTAATTACTGAGCTTGCATGAGCAAGCCTACCACACAAACACACAATCAGCTACCAGTGCCCAAACACACGAAAAAAAATTGCTCTTTTTCAATTAATACCAAGACATTGAATACATTCTAGTTTGTCATTCTTCTGTGACATTTTCCTTGTACATCAATCATCAAGTTAAACAACGTAACTGTTATTACATATACTGTCATGAGAGGCATCAGTTTAAAAGTTTCACGCCTTGATTATTTAAGATTATTTCATTATTGCAGAATGTATTTCGTTATTACAATATTCACACATCCATTTTTTTTGTATATAACTGACTACCAAGTTGTTTTCAGAAAATATTGTCTGTATTTTTTGATTAATTAGGATTTTTTTTTTTTTTTTTTACTAGTGCGTAAACTGAGATATACTGTATGAGATGATATCTATCACGGACAATCGGAAAGAAATGTAATGAGAAAATATGGATATTCTTGGGCTTCTCCAGTCAAATGCAAATTCATATAATATAGTAGAAGGACATTGGATGCCAACGTATAAGGACTGCTCAAATATTGATTTTCAATCCCCCCTCAACACACTTAAAAGTATGCATTTTATTTAAATGGATTAGAAATCGACCCAATAAAACAGGAAACAAAAAAATGCTTGTAATTGGATACTGTACTTACTGTATATTGGCTGGGATGTGATACTTTAAGTGGTGGAGCTGTGTAATATCTGGCTTTCAATGTGGTTTTGACACCATGACATCCAAACTTTTTTTTGTTTGTTTTAATTAAATCTTGCTGGAGTGGAAAACGTATTTTTAATTATGTGTTCAAGACATTCAATGCAAAATATTCTAATTACCCGTTTTTCTAAACGGATGTGACAGTGTAACAACGATGAAGAGGACCTTGTGATGAATGGTGTTGCACTGATTATATGGACAAATGTTACTGTCTTACTTTTAAGTTCCAGAATACAGTGGGTGGCTCAAATGATTATTGCTGTGTATAGTGAAATCTCCTCTTTGCACATAACGCCGCGAGGCCCTATAAAATGACAGCCATGAAATCAATTGGAGCCTCGCAGTGTAAACAGCTGATTATGAACCTTAAAAAACTGTTTTGTTTTCCCAAATAAACTTTTTTTTTTTTTCCCCAAATGAAACACAAATAATACCATGAACATTGTTATGTTCCAATATACACATAGTCATCCAAATTCTGACTAGTGATTATTTGTTCTAATAAGTTCGGTGTCACCACACATGCTGAGGAATAGAAACTTCAGTTGGACTCAAACAGAAAGCACAATGTGCATACATTGTGGCCATAATGGTAAAAGGATTTGTCAGTAATAATCATTTCATCCTTTTCGGAAAGAATTCTGTTGCACAGTGCCCAAAAATGTGAACACGAGAATCGAAACAATGTCATGAATCTTAAATTGATGTCATATTGTAAAAAATTTCATGATGAAATCAGACAAACATTTCTTACTCTTCATAAAAATAAATCAATAAATAAACAAACGTACTCATCATGTTGTAATCATCTCATTGAGAGATATTTTGGCATGTAAATGCTAAATTAGAAATGATCGCACCTCTGCCTTATTAATTCCCCTGAATATCTTTGAGCGGAGTCTCTGAACAAAGAAATCCTCCTCTGCTCAAACAAAGAAGTGGCATCATACATATTACTGGGCAATCCATGGTAGCTTAGAATGCTATTGAATTTCAAATACAATAAATACATGAATAAGTAAAAAGCTGCATTAAAGCCTAACTGTATTACCCACAAAGGATAGGACCTCTCGGCGTTATGTGCAAAGAGCCGATTTCACTATTATAGTGACTCAATCCAGTGCAAAGTGTCACATAGCAATGCTCATTTGAATGACCCACCGTTTTCTCTAACCTATGGGCAAAATGATATTTAGTGGATTGTAAACTAAGGTGTTTCAAGCACCGTGCCTATAATTCTGTGTGTGTGTGTGTGTGTGGTTTTCTAAGAGAAAAGGAAAACGAAACCACTGACTGGTAAGTAAACCCAGACATAGGATAAAAAAAATTATCAAATGAATACACTTACAAATGATAACAAGCACTGTTAAGTGAGCAGCCCTTACACAGTTAACATAGCACATTCTGTAGCTTCCAGTCGTGGAGGTAGTAAACTTAGTGATCAATACATGGTAATTAACATCACATGAAACACACTAACAATGCTCAATGCTGGTGCAACAAGTAATGGCTATTGCGAACGAGGCACTTACAGTATACATGTGTGTCGCCACGTATTTTGCCATGGAGACATACAGCTGAACTAAATCTCTATTTTAGTACACACGTTACCGACTGAGTCGTAAGACTTTCAGCCAGTCACCGTGACGTCACTTCCCGTCTGGTGCCCTTGTTTAACAAATATACTAACGAACAAAAGTAATACGAGCTTAAGGCACCTAAATGTTAGAGATGAACATAGTTTCCAGAACAATGAAAACTTGGGGTTATTCTGTGTTTGGGTATGTCTGAGTATTGTTTGCATGGAGACGAGTGTACTGTACGTCATAAAAACAAACATCTGCGCCATTACAGGAGCCTGCTAATTGGCACTTCGTGCCACTGCGGTGTTCAAACAGAGATGAGATTAAATCAGAATTTTAAATCAAACATTTGAATGGCTTTTATACAAGTAGCCGTTTTTCTAGCTGCAGCCCACCCATCGTGTGAAATTAAACAACCAAATCAATCTGCCGATTACCGAAACAGCTGTTCTGCACCTCAGCTCCACTGTTACATATCAGTTGGTCTAATTAACATAATAACCACTCCCACACTGTGTTTCTCAGCCAATGACTTGGCTGAGAAACATAACGCCATTCAGCCTGGCATAATAGCCAGGCTGGATGGTGTTCCAGAGTGAAAGAGCAACTTTGAAGCGGCACCTAAAGCACAATCATGTGAAAGCCAAGAGGTGCTGCATTGTTGGTACAAATTTGCGTTACACAGTTTTCCGAGGAATAACTTGTGAAAAAAATGTTACAATATTTTGAAGATGTGGGAGTGGGGGTATTTGTGTATGTAGCGGACATGCCATAAGATGCCACCCAGCACCCCAGCCTCGCACTACCGCCGCTCCGCGCCGAGGTAGACGAGAGAGGCTGGCGAAACGCAACGTCACACGCAGACTCTAAACGAATCAACACCATAAACCATCAAAAACAAGACACAGACAATTGCTTTGCCATGCCGACGCTATGTGAATCACGGCTCCCTGGCGCTTCAAAGCGGAAGCCCAAGGATGCCGGGTTCGCCCCTGGATGCTTAGTTAATTAACTCCCTGCCAGTCGAAGGAGCGCACCAACAAAGGAGCCTCCACTCTGTTGAGTACCACCACTTGGAAGTTGGAACAGGCAACAGCGACACCCACGGGTGACGAAACTACACTACAGACATGGGTTCATAAGACAGTGGGACTTGACTGGGAGTTAATATTTTAAGAACTTTACATGAACGCCACTAGTGACAGTATTGCTGCAAACATTGAATGTCTAACGTCATATATGTTGTTAACTGAACCAGATGTAATGTTCTCCACACCACGCAACATTTGAAACATTCATTATGAAAGAGGATGAGCGTGAAACAATGCAGGGTGAGGAAATGGTCTTGTTATCTTAAATCCAATAATTAATATTTTAGTCCACTGGTTTGAAACCACAAAATAATCCTAAAATAACGCCAAAAGGCAGTCAAGCCCTCGGTGTGCGCAAAGGTGGTAGAAAAGGAGGGGGTAAAACCTTTTAAACCCCCCCTTTTTGGGGGGGTTTAAAAGGAGCCAGAAGTGGGACCAGTTGAGAAGTTTTTGAGAGTTTTGGTGCACAGGTTTTTCCTTTGGTTTTTCCTTTGGACCAATTCGCCGACGACCGGGCACGTACTGTGTATGTGTGTGTGTGTGTGTACGCGAAATGCTTGAACTTAAAAACAAGAAAATGATATGCAGAATGTTGATTTTCATAATGGGCTCTCTGGGGTGAAAAGAGAAACTCATGTGAATTGGGCGGGTGCTATGAATATTTAATTTAAGTCTTCGGAATTGGGTCACAGATTTCTATGTTAAAATACATAAAACAGTGAGTGGCAATAATGGACTGCATCACCGTAGTAGAAAAGCAAGCCCTCGTAAGACTGACAAATGCAAGCAACTTCAAATTAGAACACATTTAAATTGGGGCGACAGTAGTTCAGGCTGTAAAGGGCCTATCTCATTGGCCGAGACTGATCAGTCACGGTGACTCTGGGACCCGGGAGGTCGCTGATACAGTATATATATTTCACTGCGACTGCCTGGCGACCTGACTCGTCACCAGGAGAATCCCGGAGACATCGCGGAGACTCCATTCGCCATCAGGTCGCCAACTAGTCTCCAGGCCAGTGAGACAGGGGTCTTAGGCCCTCTTATGGATCAAAGGGTTAAATAGCAGCGCTATTTTCACCACACATGGACAAGTCTAATACAGTGTACATCAAGATGTGTTCTCATTTAAAGTTTTTGTCTCTCCCCTATCAAACTTTGTTCTGTCCGATTGGCAATTTTTCAATAATTATCCATCATAATACAAATAACTACAGAGGCAGCATATAAAACTCCTCAGTTTAACAGAAAAACTGTTCCTGCATAAAAAGGTTAACAGATCCTCCATTCTCAGCCTCACAGTTCTGAGGACCCGGGTTCAATCCCCAGCTCCGCCTGTGTGGAGTTTGCATGTTCTCACCGTGCCTGCGTGGGTTTTCTCCAGGCACTCCGGTTACCTCCCACATCCCAAAAACATGCATTAATTGAAGACTCTAAATTGCCCGTAGGTGTGACTGTGCGTGCGAATGTTTGTTTGTTTGTATGTGCCCTGCGATTGGCTGGCAACCAGTTCAGGGTGTACCCCGCCTCCTGCCCGATGATAGCTGGGATAGGCTCCAGCCCGCCCGCGACTCTAGTGAGGAGAAGCGGCTCAGAAAATGGATGGATGGATAAAAATAAAAATGAAAAAATAAATGTATATTTTTTTATTTCTCAACATTGGTAATCCAAAAATTTTATTTATTGGGCTGTTCGGCTTGTACTTAGTCCAAATGCATATATAGTATTTCTTGGGAAAGTGCTCTATGAGTAAGGGCCACTATATAGGTGTATATGTATATGTGTATAGGCTTTGTGAGCATATATGCAATTACAGCCCAAACACAGCATACTGTACGAAGATGTATGTTTGCATGTATGTAAAGGATCACACTTACACAATCCCACTTATTTACATATCAACTTGCTCTCCTCCACTTATTCTCAGAATGTCTATCAGTCATTGCAGAGAGACTGCTAACTCTCTTTTTTCCCCATGCTATCGCTGTTGGCGGGTTTAACATGCTGAAGGTTGTGACAATGCTTCAGAAGCATATGTAGGGTGCCCACCAGTTTTAGACAGAATTTGCCTTTTGTACAGTTAAATGGTGGAAAGAGAGGAGGAGAAGGACATGGAGAGGTGGGAGTATGACAAACTGTTTCCATCATCCACCTCGAGGCATGAGGCCACATGCCTACATAAGAACGCACGCACAAAGCCCAGTGCACGCATGCACGCGCACACACACACACACACACACACACACATACACAAAGACTTTGGTTGCTGCAGAGCGGTAAATTGAATTGACCTATGCAAGTTTATGGAAAAACATATTATGACATTATCTTGTAATTACACATTCCTTACACGTGTTTGAGAATTCGGTCAGGATGTATTTTGTTTGAAGATGCAATAGGAAGCGTGGGAGCATTCATCTCTGCTTCTAAAGTCTATCCACAATCTCATTTTCTACTGTACTGCACGGATGCCTCTGACAGCCGACATAGTGAAAGTGTGTGAGAAGGAAACAGACAGACACGTGAAAAAAATACTGTATTTCCAACAGGAGAAAGATTTTGGCATATTTCCTCATCCCAATGCTTGCCACTCAGATCCTGTACCATTATGTCTTTCTTGGAGAAGCAGTAACTAGACAGCCTTTGCGTTCTTTTCCAAGGCAATTCCACTTAAAATAATTTCTGGGAATGTGGCAGTTGTTTTGCAATGCCCCTGAAGAATGAGCGGTTGTTTCTCAATATCAGAGCACACACTGAAGGAATTATGTTTTTCCAAACTGTCACAGATGATTCCATTTAGCCAGTTGTGGTCCCTGATGTTTTGTCTTTATCACTTATCCTTCTCCCCGGAAGACACACACAGTGCATGCAGCAAAACAAAAAACAAAAAAAAGAAAGAGAGAAAAGAAAAAAGGCAGTGGGTGGCATGAAAATTCATTGAAAGGACAATGATCTTCCAAATCATTCTGTAATTCCAGTTGATAGGGGACAATCTGGGACTGGTATTCATATGGTGTCTTCATTCTGCGACAGGTAGACCTCATGTCTTACTTCTTAAGTGGCAGTTCAAAATGGTCAACACATGCCTACTATGAAGGACCAGAACAGTGTGGTTTGAATTACTCAACTGCAAATCAGCTAACTTAGGTTATGAGAAAATATGTTGTTATATTTTTTTATAATTGTAATTAAATACCATGCAAATACGACAGAAAGTAGGTGAAATCTACTTTCTGTCAATAGGTGAAATCTGCCAAGTATCGCCCACATTTTAAAAAAAATTCATTATACATATTTTAAAGTTATATTAACCTCCCCAGACAGTTATTTATCCTCCTAGCACTCGTATTAACCATTATCATAGTCTTCTAAACATTTTCTATTGTCTCAAACACCTATTAAACATATAGTAGTGATGTGCACTACGTACATTTTATTCCTTGTCATAAGTGTTTTAAAGAATATTTCTTGCTATTTCTTTTTATACAGTTTTAATATTTTTTTTAAACTCTTTCAGTCTCTTTGGATCTCTGTTACAACCTGCTGATGACACTAAGTACCCACTTCCCTTTGAGAAAATGTAGTTTTAAACACCACAATAATATGGTACTGCTGATCAATTGTTTAGTGTCCTCTTGGTCTCAGGATGACAAAATCTGAACGGCATGACGGAGGGCACTGCTTAAATACCAATTCTAACGGAACCAAAAAATGCAGTGGTGGAGTCTTGGATCAAACATCTGTGGGGCATTTTGCTGTTTAAAGAACAGCTTGCATAAGAGTTTGTGTTATTTAACTGAAAACCTGTGATATGGCAACCTCAAGCAACAGAGGACAAGACTATCTTAAAATATAGATGAACATTTTGAGGGACCTAGAGAGCTTCCTCCATTGCATGTGCTTTTTGTGCATTCTGCCCTGTTGTTATCAATGTATAAATAAAGAGCTTTCTTATTCTCCCCAATGAGCTCAGCTGCAGGGTGTACTTCAGCTACAGTCATCTTTTGAAATAGATGATGCCAAGTGTTGGTCCAGAGGCAGCCGGGGGAGATGTCAACTGCCTCAAAAAAGTTGTTTTAACCTTGTAATATTTATTGCAAAAAAAAAAAAAAAAAAACCTCAATAAAAAATGAGATGCAGAGTATAACAGAAGCTGAAAGACCAAAAGAAACTGACAGGTGAAATTGTAGCACGCAAACAGTGTGTCACGGGGAGAGTGGATATGTGCGTGTGGTGTTGCTTGAATAATATAGAACAACACACGAGCCAAACAACACAGAAAAAGTTCATCAGAATCCAATCGACCAAATTTCTGTGACTTATCATGTTCAAAGGCACCTTTATGCCAGCTGATTCAAGGCGAAAGCTGAACTCCACTTTGTTCTGGTCGCCGAACAATCACAGTGCAATTGTGAACAGTGTGTTGAGAGGGAATCGATCCCCCAGCTTGACAAAAACTAAACGAAGTTTTTTGATGATGATGCGATATACATCAAAAGATATAGTATTTTTTAAAAAGGTTGTCAACTTCTATATATATATAAACGTGGGGCGGAAATTTAGAACCGCCTGCTAACAGACACATTTTCAGAAAAAGGCAGGTCACAAAATATTTACTTGGTTGATTAATTTGAAACTTGATGATTGGGCAGGTACTTCTGGGAACTCCAAACTATCCATCCATCGATCCATCCATTTCCTGTACCGCTTTAGCCTCACAAGGGTCGTGGGCGTGCTGGAGCCTATCCCAGCTGACTCCGGGCGAGAGGCGGGGTACACCCTGAACTGGTCGTCAGCCAATCGCAGGGCACATATAAACAAACAACCGTTCACGCAAACATTCACACCTAAGGGCGATTTAGAGTCTTCAAGTCAACCTACCATGCATGTTTTGGGGATGTGGGAGGAAACTGGAGTGCCCGGAGAAAACCCACGCAGGCACGGCGAGAACATGCAAACTCCACAAAGGTGGGGCTGGGATTTGAACCCCAGTCCTCAGAACTTTGAGGCAGATGTGCTATCGCCCACTGTTCCACCACCTCCAAACTAAACAAACTAACTACTATTTTTTTGGAACCAACGGCATACTGTCCAACAGGCTCAATAAGTCATGGGCCGTTTAGAATGTTTAAATCTAAAAATTTAAAACTAGCTATCATGGTAGTGGTATGGAGTGACAGTGACCGAGACAGGAGATATTAAAATATTTGCGAGGGCTTTGTGGCTGCATACAGGCATTAAACCAACTTATTTAGCAAGGATATCGTGCCTGTTTATCCATCAAGTGGTATAGAAAGAAATGGAAAGGTATAAAGTCTTACAATGAAACTCTAGCCATGAGAGTGAAAACAGAGATAGACTGATGAAACCCTATAATGTTAGAAGAAGCTGCTCAATAAGAGAAGAGGCAGAGAGAAAAGAAGGATAGTGATTGGTAACTGATCATAGGATGAAAGGCAATGAAAAATGATAGCATCCGGGAGGAAAAGAGATATCTGAGAGGAGCGATGAGTGTGCAGTGCAAGGCATGTTGTAACAGAGACAGTTAGCGTTGGTCCAGGAAGGGTACCATCTCTCAGGTGTCCGACCGATGTTAGCATTGAAAATGAAATGGGGGCATTTCAGCGCAACAGTTGCTAAATTAAAAAGCACATCAGGAAATGTCTGTAAAACAAAGAATGAATCCAATGTCAACTAACGTTGGTGATGATGGAAATCAGCCCTTTTAGAAGGGATAAAACACTCAACAAACAACTAAAACCATAGCGCTCAAATATAAGTTTTCATCTCCACACCCATATTTTCAATATGACTTCTCCCACATTTACTAAAAGTACTCATGTTGTATCCCCAATCATATTCTTCTGCACATTTTGGGCTGATTTCTTCATTATTCTCAATTCTCATTTTTTGAATTCCTGATTTTGTGGGTTTTATGAGCTGGAAGCCCAAATTATGTAAAAATAAACAAATACTTGAAATTGTTTAAATTGTGGGCCCTGAATCTATGATCTATGACAGTTTAACTTTTTGAATGGAATTATGGAAATAAATAAACTTTTCCATGATATTACATTTTTTTGGAAAGGGTCTGTGTATGGCATTACTGGTTGCAAATCGGAAAAAAAAGAAAAAAAAGAAAACCTGCCTCTTCCCAACCTCACTGTCCTTTTCCATTTCAGAATCAGAATCATCTTTATTTGCCAAGTATGTCCAAAAAACACACAAGGAGTTTGTCTCCGGTAGTTGGAGCCGCTCTAGTACGACAACAGACAGTCAATTCTGTCATTCTGTCTGTCATTCATACATGATTTGCATTCAAGCTGTGGGGCATTAAGTGTAAAGCAAACCAGTATAGCCATCCTCACATCCTGTTTCATATGCTTCATTTGCCACAATGCCCAGGGTGTGAAAACCAACACAGAGAGATGGAGGGGACGGTCAAAAACCTTTTAGTCAGGAATGATAAGACTGTGCACAATGGTAAGTTTGAGATCCAGACATGCACACCCTATAAAAAAGACAATAGGCACCCTAAGGGGCATGCTTTGTTAAATCTGTTCAAAAGGAATAAATTACAGCACTATATCAGAAAAAAGTGCAAGGTCTTGCAGCGTCCCCAGTTATATAGAATTCTATGCAGATTTGCTCAAATTACTTGTAAAAGCAGTATAAAGGGAACCACGAGTAGTTGTGGAAATTCAAACAATTGACTATCCAATACCCATAATTTACAGAGAATTGAGTACACATCTTCCTTAAGAAAATCGATCATCATCGTTCCACCAACTCCTTTTCACCCATTACAATGACCATTTGTAAGCAATAAAGAGGTAGCCTACACTCACAAACATCACAGTCCACCTGTCTGACAAGACCCAGCTATCATTAAGACGGGTTGATGAAGCTCATGGTAATTGATTATTTTTTTATGATTAGGGTTTGGTGCATTCATCTGTGTTTCTTTTGGAAAATCCACAACTTACTGCATAATCACGATTGTTGTTGAAAAGGCAGTCGTGTCAATAAATTAAGCCCTCGTTATTTGTTCATGTTTTAGAGTTTTTTCCTACATATTACTGTTCTTGTAAAATGTGGCACCCACATTATCAGTAAGATTTTGGGGTACGTGTACATAATGCGAGTAGAAGCTGAAGTAGTGAAAATGATCCATTCCAACTCTTTTTTTAGTTCACTCTAGTGGGAGTTTATTGCACCGTCTGGAGCCAAAACAGCTTTTTCCAATATTTCACCACATAGAAAGAAGTAATTCCCTTGTTTAAATCAGATCATTTGTCTGGAGAAAGAAACAAATAATAATAATAAAAAATAAAATAAAGTTTAAGGGCAGCGTATCAAAAGGCTCCACTGTTTGTCTAATGTCTGTAAATGTTTTGTTTATCCTTCATCTGTCCAGACAACTAAACATTGTTGAATTAACCAAGCTGTTGGACAAAGATCCTCAATAGATGGGCACAGTCTGGATGCATTACTATTATATTATTTTGACAAATGCTTGTTTTGGATGTTTTATTATAGCTCGCAAAAGCTTTTTGGTAGTACATATATGTAAAGAATACACAATCCGATCATGCGAAAACCAGCTCAACTTGACAAGAATCAGCTCATCAAATAATTTATTCAGGGCTTAGTGAGTTGAGTGAGTGGTGTGTGAGAGGGAAAAGCAGTGAGGAATAAGAATAAGCTAGTTCAGGGTTTTCCAAGAAGTAAATGGCAAAAATAGGAATTAAAACAGGAGTTGTTTATAATGTTTATATCTTAAATTTTGTTTCCCAAATGTAGTTTTTGACCCACCAACCCCCATTCTCCCACTTGACTATAATTATATCTATTATGCTATGACACAGTTAAAATGCCGCTATGGTGACAGTGCACTGCAATCACTAGGTCACCTTATTATTCTACAGCAAGCCTGGCCAACCCACCGCTTAGGGAGCCGTATGTGACTCTTTGACCGGTTGAGACTTTTAAATTCACACCGCATTCTTCTGTCTGTCGCCAGGCAACCAAAAAAACACTCAGAATTGATTACACAATTTTCCAAATTGAAAACGCTCCGTAAATACACCTCAATTGGAATAAACAAGTCAAATTTGAATGGAATTTCATTTGGTGTCACAGGGATGGAATATATCTTTTTCCAAACCGATCAGAAGTACATTTTCGTCATGTTTACCGTGAATCCGAACGTGTCAGGCTGTACTGTGTCTGTGCGTGCTCTGTCTCGACGTAAATACGCGGTTACGTACATCGATATGGTGGCTTCTAACCAGTGTGTATATGGCGGAAATCTTGTTTTTAACTTCGTTTTTATCAAGCGGTTGTTTTATCCATCCATCCATTCTCCGTAGCGCTTATCCTCATTCGGATCGCGGGCGTGCTGGAGCCTATCCCAGCTACCTTCGGGCGAGATTATTTTAATGTGTGACATTCCCAGTAAATCTGACAGAGCAGTGGTCTATGTGTGTAAAAGAAAGTGAGAGAGTGAGTGGAAGAGATGGGGGCAATTCATGTGGGCCCAGGGGTGTCGAACAGGGGGAAAAACTGGCACAATTGTCCTGGGGCCCTGGCTAACCCCCCCCCCAAAAAAAAAGAATTTCTGGAAGGAAATCTCCTATTGTATGTGGCTCTTTGCAGTAACACAGTGAAAAGTTGTGGCTCTTTGCCTCTGACTGGTTGGCCAACACTGTTCTACAGGGTGAGGTAGAAACGACGGATGTTTTTGAATAACTCACAAAATAATAAATGGCACCCGCAAAGAAATTTTATTTCCATCAATATGTTCGTATTGAAATAGCATTTGACACAATCAAGTGTGGAAAACAACATCCATCATGTGGTGTCTGTTTTCAGTGATGGATTTTTGAAGGCGTTGATGGTTCGTTGGCTTCCACTCTCTCCAACATTGCTCTGTTGATTTAGTCTTGTTTGATCAGTATTACTGTGACCTCCGCGCATTAGATTGAGATGATGAATAACTTCTTTGTGCCTGAATTGTGATGAAGATACATGCCGATCTGATGCATGTGGTTTCAGCAGGACGAGGCAACGGTCCACACAGCCAGAGCGTCGATGGCCGTCTTCATGTCGGTGACCACCTCATGACACTCCTTGGCTCTCTCGGTCCCCTGATTTGTTCATATGTGATTATCTTTTGAACACAGTGATGTCAATAACATTTCTTTGCAGCTACCATTTATTATTTTGTGTTTTTCAAAAACATATGTCCTTTCTGTTCTACCCTTGTATTTATATATTTTTTACGCACCTAGTCATTGTCACTATTTTAATTCATTAGATACTTTGAGCTAAAGTATCAACATTTTGTTTCATAAGTGCACTGAATGTTTGTGTGTGTTTATTGAATGACAATAAAGCAAGTCAAAGTCTAAGTGTATGAACAAAGACAGCAAAAATGGAAACTGCTCACATGAAAATATACTCCGTTAGTATATTAGTTAGTACTTTTCAAGTTTTTTAATATGTGTTGTTGTTAAAAAACACATCCAAGAAATATATTGTCCTTCCACTTCAGTGAGAAAATCAGCAATAAGTAATTGGTTTGTTCATTTATTGTGACTAATACAATAACTAACAATAGCTAATACAATTTAAGAAACAGAATGAATTTTTTTTAATTACCATTTTACATAGACTTTACATATATTCACTTTAACATTTTTTTTTTAAATTCATCAATGAATGACCAGGCCATCTATCCATTTCAGAAAAATCTAATGTGGTCCCCCTAATGTGGAGGACTGAAGTTTACCCACGCTGCTGTAGAGCAAAGCCACACCATAGCTATATTAATTACATTAATTCATATATGAATGTACTGTAGTGTATGTAACTTTTTTCCTCATCTGTTGCCTTACCCTTCAATTCATCTGTGGTCCCACTGCACCAGAGGCAAAGAAGTGGGAAAATGTTAGCTTAGTGACCCAAGACTGCCTAACCTTCTGCTGGTCTCGACAGCCAAACTGCCTCAAGAGATCCAGACAGTGTGTCAACTGTGTGGGAAACTGTGTGTGTGTGTGCAGACAAAAACACATTCACACGTAAACTCAAGCAAGTGAGAGGTAAAGGGTAGGTGAAGAAAAAGCAAAGATGGCATCCAATTGGAGATAAGAAAATTGAATATAGGATATGAGTGAGATGAGTGAAAAGGAATACCACCATTTACCGGTAGTAATGGTCGAAGCAATAACAGATGCAAGAGAAAGAGATGTGGGAAAAAAAAGAGGAAGTCGATGAAGTTTAAAACCTACTACTCTGCTTTTAGTGGAATTTGTGTCACGAGGGTGATGGCAAGGTCAGACACACCATTACTTCCACATCACATATTTTACCCGACCATTAATGATCATGGGATTGCAGTCGTTCCTTCATCTCTGTTTTTCATCTGTCCATCCAGACCACCCTTCATCAAAGCAAGAAGGGTATAAAAGGGATGTCTTATTTCGATCTAAATTTTCCACATACTCTCTGCCATCACAGTAGGTGGTAGTAAGATTAATGAACGCCATTACATGAAAGCCTCATGATTATGATTGTGGTGGTGATGCTCACTGGAGTTTCTTTCAATTAATGACTAACTTTATGCAAACATTGGCATGTTTTTTATGGTAATAATATGCAATTGTATATCCATCCATTTTCTGTACCGTTTTATCCTCACTAGGGTCTAGGGCGTGCTGGAGCCTATCCCAGCTATCTTCGGGCGAGAGGCGGGGTACACCCTGAACTGGTCGCCAGACAATCGCAGGGCACATACAAACAAACAAACATTCGCGCACACATTCACACCTAAGAAGAATTTAGAGTCTTCAATCAACCTACCATGGATGTTTTTGGGATGTGGTGGGAAAACAAAGTGCCCGGAGAAAATGCACGCAGGCACGGGAACAACATGCAAACTCCGCACAGGCGGGGCCAGGATTTGAACCCCGTTCCTCAAAACTATGAGGCAGACACTCTAACCAGTCGCCCACCGTTCCAGGATGGCATTTTTCAGGACATTCACAGGAACAAAGAATATAACGATGAACAATAAATAAATAAATAAATAAGTACTAACCAGTCCTTCACCGTTCCGTCATGTAATTGTATATTTATTTCTTATTCCACCTTTTTCCCAATTCTGGGTCGCCATTTGGGATAAAGGTTTTGCCGTAGGTTTTATGGACCGATGCCCTTTCTCCAACTGACCCAATTTATCCAGGCTTGGAACTAACACTTAGTTGGCCTGGCTTGCCCCCCAAGAGGCTAGGTAAGCTTCGGGCACCTGTTATTCCCAGTTGATATCCCGTCCAAGTACTAACCAGACCTAACACTGTTTCCGAGTTCAGACGAGATCGGCATTCTCAGAGTAGTATGGCTGCATTTTTATAACAGTATCTTTTAATAACATAGAAAATCTCCATACGAAAATTATATTTTCACTCCTGCAGAATATTTAGTTTTTATATGTAGCATGTGATCCATTTGGTGGGGTTTTTTCAAGCGTAAGGGGGCTGTCATCTCTTCAGTAACAAGTCAAATTTCTATATTTTTATTTGCATTGGCTATCACACCTGCTAACTTCCATTCCCCATCAGTGTCCTTAAGGCCTAATGAACTGTTACCCCAAATGTTAATCACAAAAACCCCTCCCAGCTAGGAAATCGAATCCCAGTCTCCCACATGGCAGGTGGAGATACCGTTCATTGTACTAATAGGACTAAGGTACGTTGTATCATTATAGTACCAGAAGCCACTTCACATGGCAATGATAAGGATGGAGGATGCGAAAACAAATCCTGCACACAACAAAACATAATAAATAATGCCATAGACAGAGAGGGAATTAAATTATTATCATGCAAACATAGTATGCTTTATTTTATGCACTTATCGTTCATTTGTTCAGCAATTTAAGATAAACGTCTCACAGTATCACAAACACTAACCTTGTGCCTCATCGGTGGGTAGGTAAAGGAATCAACGTTTTATAGCATTTGGTTCAATTCATTACTCTTTTTCTTGCCGTCGAGGTTTACTATCGTTTTCAAAATTCACCTGAAGTTACTTTTCGTGCCAAAATGCTGAGTTCTGGTGCATACCCTTCAAAATAAATGACTACAAGCTTAAAAGAGGAAGTTAAGTTAAAACCTGCACATATAAACAATTTAACGTGATAAAACTGTCCCAAATAACTATTTTATAACTATATTTAACTTTTCGCTGAAGCAGTAATTAATTGATATTAAGCCAATTGGGTTAGTTCCGCAGACATTGCCTTTTAGTTCAATGGTTAGCTATTGATACTGGTTATAAAGAACCTCGAGTCAAACGTTCATTTTAATCTATGTTGCAGGCTGCTAAGAAAATGGATGTTCATAATTTGGACACCCTTTATTTAAGCCGTGCACACTTTTTTTGACCCAGCACCCTAATAGAATCGGTATCGGGAATCGTTGGAAACCAGAATCCAAATGAGGAACCAGAATCAGGACCAGAAGGAACCTCTAATTCAAACGACGCCTAACCCTAGTCATGAACCTGAAGCCTATCCCAGCTGACTTTGGTTGAGAGGCGTGGTAAACTAATTATCATTAGATCCAATTATCTACAAACAGGCGTGCGCATAACATTTTTGGATTGTTGTTTCCATGTTGTTTGTTGTCATTTTCTTGATTTTCTTTTCTCTAACAGAGCCCAATGGTTGGACAAAAGAGAGTAATCTTTTCCAACTACTCCCAAAGTACTGAAATGTAAATGTACAAACTAATGCTCATAAACATTGGAACAAAATAATCCTTGGCCCATGATTCAGCCACACTGGTGGTTTGGGATTCCTTGTCTTAAATCAGGTCCTTCACTGTAATGCAAGCACCCTAAAAAGCTGTTCTAACTGTAATGCAAGCACACTGAAAGGCTGTTCTAACAAGCAACAGTTGCAGGTGCACTGCTTTATGCTGTCTATCTACGTGTACTGTATGTTCCCATCTTCAGTGTGTAAACCAATGACCACAAAGCAACTATAAATACCCATTTTATGTTGAAGGTTTATAGGTTGAGTTTCCTCATCAGCTGTGTCAGCCTCTGAATGAACTCCAGAGCTCTAACAACTGTGCCACTTTTTATTTTCAATAAAAAGATAAAACACGGTCTGTTGTTTGAGCTCTCCTTATTTGTGTCAGAATCTCTCTTGCAGTTCCCCTGAAGCAAGAAGATTACCTTGAAGAAAAAAAAGCAAGAGTAAACAGAATGCCTTCCACTTGCGCTTGTATTGTCAGCTCGTTCACAAGACAGTTTGACTGTAGGATGAACCAAGTGAACCAAAACGTCTTACACACATTGACACAGTACCAACATTTCTAAGCCTATTTTGTTGTGCAAATTGTTGGACCTAATCAGATTCTGCAATTGTACCCAAGTCGGCTATAATAATAATAATGCATGATATTTAATGATCGCAGCCAAATAATTGTTGTTCCCGCTTTATGTTTGGCGCCACACGTAGCAAAAACAGAATGTTAGTTTATGCTGAAATGCAGATCTGAGATTAAGGCCTGCTGATATTGTACATATCAAAAAAAAATTAAAGGACTGACAAAGATAAAGCACAAAGTTGATGTTAAATTGATTGCTCAGAACTAGGCTGTCGTGAAAGCTTAATGCATGTGCTTGATTATGCATATACAGGGATCTAATAAATATAGAGAGATTTGTATAGGTTTTTGCTGCAGGTTTAAGAGCAAGTGTATTATTAACCTACCCAATTAAATAACGCAAATATGATGATAGGGAATGTTTACACACCATTCCAATGACACATTTGGCAAAATGGTGGATGCTAACAAAGACTGATAAACATATCCCGTTTTGCTGATGCCAGTTTATTGGGTCTGTCATCATTTCCGAGTCTCACTGCCACTGAGGCTGCTGCTACCTTAGGAAGAGTTGCCAGAGAGGAAGAGAAGCGTCTTGGGTAATGTGCTACATTCCCATTATCAAAACCAGCATCTTAATTTGCAAAGGTTGAACCAAGGCAACTGGACAGTTCTTGTTTGTTGACAACATTTCAACTTTAATCCAAAAGGCTTCTTCAGTTTTATATCTTAGGTGTGGAGTCTCCCTATTTATGCCATTGTGGGTGTGTTCCTTGGGGGTGGTCAACAATAGGTTGTTGTTGTTGCCCCGGTGTGGTTAGTGAAACAGCCGTCAAGCGTACTAATCTGTCTTTCATCTGTTGTTCTTGGTGCAAAACAGATGGTTAGGGCCACACTTCCCATTGAATGAGGTGATCTTTGGAGGGAGAGATGTCAGGATGTTGTTATATATGCAGATGATAGATGATATCTCAATACCTCCTCTGTTTAGAAACGGTTTATCTAGTTTGACATGGATAGCTTCTCTTACAACTCTTTCAAACCAGTGGTCCTCCCTTTCCAGAATTTGGACGTTGTAGTCCCTAAAGGAATGTCCGTTCTTCTTGAGACGCAAAGACTTTAAGTCCAAAGAAGCCGGTCGTCGATACTGCGCCATGCGTCTATTAAGTCGTTGCTTCGTCTCTCCAATGTGGAGGTCGTTGCACTCCTCACTGCATTGCACTGCGTAAACAACAGTTTGCTTCTCCGGATTTTGTCCTTGGCGTGACCAGCACATCTTATTTTCTGTTTCTGACTTCAGGCTTGGGTTTAGTGGCGCTTCTACATTTGGCGGTTTTGACAAAGGCCCACTTTTGATGCCCACAGTTAGTAAGAGCCTCCCTGATATGAGTGCTCTTTCTGTCTTCCCTTGTCAGTGGTGGGAATGTTCTCTGCTCTGTCCTTGAGGGTTCTGATAACTCCTAGCTTGTCTTCTAGTGGGTGAAGGGACTCAAACAGAAGGTACTGGTACAATACTGTGTTGGTATTTTTTCTATAGACCCGTAGACCAAATAGGAAGACTCCACCCCTAAAGGTTTAGAACCTAAGAACCCTTTTGAATCCTACGTCTTCAACAAACAAGAACAGACCAGTTGCCTTAATTCCACTTTTGTGGATTACATTGACCCGGATGACTGAGACTCTACACAGACAACCCTCCATCCATCCATCCATTTTCTGAGCCGCTTCTCCTCACTAGGGTCGCGGGCGTGCTGGAGTCTATCCTAGCTATCATCGGGCAGGAGGCGGGGTACACCCTGAACTGGTTGCCAGCCGATCGCAGGGCACATACAAACAAACAACCATTCACTCTCACATTCACACCTACGGGAAAATTAGAGTCTCCAATTCATGCATGTTTTTGGGATGTGGGAGGAAACCGAAGTGCCCGGAGAAAACCCACGCAGGCACGGGGAGAACATGCAAACTCCACAAAGGCGGGGCCGGGGATTGAACCCCGGTCCTCAGAATTGTGAGGCTGATGCTCTAACCAGTTGGCCCCACCGTGCCGCCTACACAGACAACCAGCATCTTAAAAACAACAGTCTACCGTCAATGCAGTAGTATATCACATGCAAAGTCGTAGGAAAGTAATCTTTAGTTAACTTTCTCTGGTCCGAATCAATTAATGGGTTTAAACACTTTGAAAAAAAATTGAATACTGTACACTAAATTTTGTCACAACAAACCACGTGAGCCAGCCATACTTGCTTCTCTTAATTGGTTGCAATACTACCACTAATCATTGTAGTAAAACAATTATTACTTTGGAAAACTCAGCTTGCACTGTTCTATAAACGCAAAGTAAATGATGCTGTTGATGAACACATTTTTTCAAACTATATTGTGTTATGGCAAAAATAGATCCAGATCCAATCATACACCATGATAATAAAATATGTTGTGCAGCTATAACAGTTGTAGAATGAGAGGGCTATAGAAGTGTGTGTGTGTGTGTGTGTCTGCCTGCTGTACTGTGTCAACTGCTCGAGGCTCTTCCCAACAATGTGTTGTAAACATATATGAGTAATACTATTGGAGATTTGTTGATAGGTTAGGGAGATTGCGATGAGGAGGGCATTATGTTGTTATTGTTACAGACAGACAGGATTTTATAGTGCTTTAAACTGGTTCCCTATTTCTTCGTGGTAAAAATGCTTTATATATTACAGATTGAATGTGTATCACATGTAATATTGATTGCTAGACTGCTTTTTTTCGTTATACACAGTCCAGGTCCCGTATCTCTTCCTCACCGTTTTCTCCTTTCCTCTTTCAAGTTTCAGAGCATTCAGTAGTCAACAATATCCGTGAGGGATGTATTGATGTTGGATCTAACAACCAGCTGAAGAAAGGAAGAGTAAAGCAGAATTTGGAAAGGAAAGAACAGCCAAATAAGCAACATACCTGTACAATGATAATTTCATCTTGGAAAATATAGTAGAAGTATAAGAGTTTATGGAATATGATCTGTGTCTCAGAAATTAGAAGGGGGTTCACGTTAAACAGATGATTTGTTAACTGAACTAAAATACTATGTAAACTAACCATGAATTCTATTGAATCTGGAATTGACAAAGTGGGCCAACTCAAAGTGGGACAGCTCAATTTCCATAGCCTAGGCTAATTAAATAGCCGGGCTTCACTGTCAAATCCAAATTAGGCCACCTCTGTTACAATGGTGGATCCCCACTAAGGTATGACTGCCAAATGGGCTCATTCTCATTTCCATGGTAACTTCTAACTTTTCTTCATTCTTCACACAACCAGACTATAATATAGTTTTTAAGATTGCTTTTTCCCATGTATTTCTCTTAATGGTTGCATGCTGGTGATACGTTTAGTTTGTTTTCTTTTTCAAATAAGGATTACTTTTGAAAATGTCATATCGCCACTGATTGCTCAAGTTTCTTTTCCGCTGGCAAACGTGCTGGTGGGAAAGCAGCCATCAAGCTATTTGTTTGCAGTATCTTTGCCATGGTCATGAGAGTCTGAACTTTTTGTTCTAATATTGTAACGTTAAGGTGTTGGGGTAGATGGTCTAATTTCTTATGTAGTCCTTGCACCTGGGTGGCACGATGGACGACTGGTTAGCATATCTGCCTCACAGTTTTGAGGACTGGGGTTCAAATCCCGGCCCCACCTGTGTGGAGTTTGCATGTTCTCCCCGTGCCTGCGTGGGTTTTCTCCGGGTACTCCGGTTTCCTCCCACATCCCAAAAACATGCATTGTAGGTTGATTGAAGACTCTAAATTGTGCGTAGGTGTGTATGTGAGTCTGAATGGTTGTTTATATAGGTTGTTTATATATACCCTGCGATTGACTGGCGACCAGTTCAGGGTGTCTCGCCCGAAGATAGCTGGGATAGGCTCCAGCACGCCCGTGAACCCAGTGAGGATAAGCGGAACAGAAAATGGATGGATGGATGGGTCCCTGAAGCTGAAGAATCACAAACCTCCAAGGACACCAACCTAAATAAGTTGAGTGAGTGTTGACAATTACTTAGCCAAAATACTTTCTCAGCTATGCCTATGGTGGCTTTGACTGCATACGTAAACCTTTGCATTCCTTTTCTTTAGGCAACATGACAAAGTTGACAAATAGTACTGAATTGTTTCTCAGGCAGGAGCAAAGAGAGAAAACATCCTTACCTTGACAGATGTGAAAGTCGACAATCTGCTTCAGGATTCACATGTTACCGTAGATTGTCATTGAAAAGGCTTCTGATTTTCTTCACTAGAAAATAGAGAGAAAGAAATGGACAACTTAGAAGTCTGTAGCGCATCTAAAAGTTTTCTAGTGTTGTCAGCATCTTGATTGATTAGTTGGCTTTTGCATTGAATGGTTTTCTAGTGTTGTCAGCAGCTTGGTTGACTTTTAACTGAAAACTAAAGAGCAACCACTGTGCATCAATGAGAAAGTGAAAGTTGAGAGCAAATGTCTTGAAACCTGGCCCACCCACACAAAACATGGTGCAGCTGCTGGATTTCAATAACTGGAACACTGTTGGCCATTGATCTGAAGCTATCCTTCCTTCCATCTTTCTATCCACCATTTGACCTTTCAGTTACCCCAGCATCTCCATCCTCTGCTTCTTTAGATCCCATTTTCCGACTTGGCTTTCCTCTCCCTGTTTGCCCTCTCTATACCTCAATTGGTCACTACGTATCCACTCTTCCCTTTCAGCTTTCCTCTTTCAAAGCACAGAGGAGACAGTTGAAACAAAGAATGCTTCTATGCTAGCTGAGCCAGCAGGGTGAAGGGAAGGATGGGTCAGAAATGAGGAAAAAGACAAAAGAATGAGGGAAAAGGAATCCCACCGCGCCACTCGCCAGTAACACTGCCTTGCTCATTTTCCCACATCCTGTCCTGTCCTTCTCTGTCCTCTCATCAGTTTCTCTTGATTTATTATTGCATGTCTTCACCGGGTGTCCCCCCAATCTACAAATAACTGTTGTAATGTTACTTATGTTCAAATATCTAGACTGTCTCACTATTGTTCTGCTGTGGTTTTCACCCCTAGTCCCCTTGTCCACTTTGTCCCTCTGTCTGTCCGCTAAGACAATTTTCTGTCCGGCTGGATTTTCAATCAACATCAGAATAATTAAAAATGTAAAAATAAACAGAGGGAGTATTTCAAACTCCCCTGTTGCACAGCAAAACTGTCCCAGCAAAAAGGCATACAGATCCACTATTCTGCAAGACCATGCAGCTGAACAGGACAGTTATTTATGCTTGAAGGTCACTTAAAACAATACCTGTACAATATTTCAAAAATTAATGATGGGAAAAGTTGGACATGCAAAACAGTTTCATTGGAGCGCATTTATTTCTCATTTTGAAACTATATCCAAGCAACTTGAAGGTTAATCCTGGATTGTGTTTGCCCTTCCTGGGTCCTGTTTTAACATTATTATTCACATTTTAATTGTTGGACCATGACTTTTAGAGAATCATTGTGTGGCTCTTCATACTGTCGCTGTGGTCTCTAAGGACCGAAGGTGCACATTTACCTCATGCGGTTATACGTTTTTGTGGTTGTGCTCCATATCAGAATTTTCCTGAGAAACATCTGTTGGAAGTCAGGCACAATTTACTGTACAACTGAACAGAATCTAGTAAATCAAGCACTATTTTGCATAATACATGCACGTCAAGTGGTGGCCTCAACTGTGGACTTTGTAAGTATTTCTCCAACAAAAAAAAACAAACTAACGAATCAACCAATACGCTGTGCCATTTTAGAGATTTATCCAAAAACAAATGTTAATGAATACACAGTCTCGTCTTGTCCACGCAGCCCTACTTACTTACTAATCCTCACTAAATAGGATGCCAATGAACCAGCTTGATAGATTAAATCTGCACAGATGTTCCCAGGTGTGCAACATTATTTGAATTATTCATTAATTAGACTGATATCGTAACAATGATTATGTAACATAAACGCATACTATACTATACAATATATATATATATATATATATATATATATATATATATATATATATATATATATATATATATATATATATATATATACACACACACACACACACATATAAAGGGGTGGCACAGTGGGCGACTGGTTAGTTTATCTGCCTCACCGTTCTGAGGGCCCGAGTTCAAATCCAACCTCGCCTGTGTGGAGTTTGCATGTTCTCCCCCGTGCCTGCGTGGGTTTTCTCTGGGTATGCCTGTTTCCTCCCAATTTCCCAAAACATGCATGGATGACTCTCAGTCAGAGTCAGCTAAGATAGGCACCAGTACACATGCGACCCTAGTGAAGATAAGCGGTATGGAGAATGGATATATTATATAGGTAATGTTACCCATTGAACTGAACAGAAATGCAACTAATCCGTTGCAGACCCAAATTTTAATTATACCTACCTCTTTTACAGTGTGTGGTTAAAAATAAATAGTTTGTTTTCACTTATTTCTATATTACACTATATTTTAAAGAAATAAAACACTAAATAAATATAATAACAGTTAATTGCTCATTAACTGTAACCAAGTACTCCAGCTCCTCATTGAAGAGCCTTCTTTCATAATAACGGAAATTGTGATTCAGTTGGTTTTTCTTTTGTCTGTTTCTTTTCTAGTTTATTTGTTGATTTTGGCACAACAAAATTATCCAGAGAAACTGTTCTCTTCTTTGTTCAGAAAAAAAAATTCATAAAGTGGAACATTACATATTCATTTAAAAGATTTATTGCTCTGTTGGCCAATTTCCTGCACATTTCTTTTGATCATTTTTTTTAATTGCCTCGCTCACGCTATCATCAGTTTCAGTCAGTCAGTCAGTCTCATTAAGAGCAAAACAACAACAACAAAGGTGCATTGTGTGACACAGTCAACGACGGTTGCACATCGCACAGATCATGTGCTCATCTCTGAGAAGTGCTTCCTAACACTATCTTTAGAAGTTTCCCTTTTATCTTGGGTGCTATTCTGACTGTGTAGCCCTTTGTTTGTTATTTTTTTTTTAGAAAAAGTTCCACGTGCCCATATCACACCTCCTTCAGTTTTTAATCATAGTGTGGCGGCTGCAGGTCAAATTTGATTGGCTCAATGTCCATATACAGTAGGTGGAACATCCGCTCAGTGAATGTCTCCGTGTATAGACACATTATTTTGATGTGATTACACCAACAGTAACCGTTTGTTGTTCCAATTAAAGAGACAATGCAATTCCAGAAATAACATTCATTCATCTTCCATTCTGCTTCTCCTCACTAGGGTTGCGGGCGTGCTGGAGCCTTATCCCCGGCTATATTCGGGCAGGAGGCAGGGTATACCCAGAACTGGTCGCCAGCCAATCGCAGGGCACATATATACAAACAACCATTTGCACTCACATTCTCCTGCATCCTCCTCTCGAACAGCAACTGCCCTCACGTCTTCCCTCACGACAACCATCAACCTTCGCTTTGGTCTTCCTCTAGCTCTCTTGCCTGGCAGCTCCGTCCTCATCATCCTTCTACCAATATACTCACTATTTCTCCTCTGGACGTGTCCAAACCATCGAAGTCTGCTCTCTCTAACTTTGTCTTCAAAATATCGAACCTTGGCTGTCCCTCTGATGAGCTCATTTCAAATTTTATCCAACCTGGTCACTCCGAGAGCGAACCTCAACATCTTCATTTCCGCCACCTCCAGCTCTGCTTCCTGTTGTCTCTTCAGTGCCACTGTCTCTAATCCGTACATCATGGCTGGCCTCACCACTGTTTTTTAAACTTTGCCCTCCATCCTAGCAGAGACTCTTCTGTCACATAACACACCTGACACCTTCCTCCACCCGTTCCAACCTGCTTGGACCCGTTTCTTCACTTCCTGACCACACTCACCATTGCTCTGGACTGTTGACCACAAGTATTTAAAGTCCTCCACCCTTGCGATCTCTTCTCCCTTTAGCCTCCCTCTTCCCCCACCACCCCTCTCATTCATGCACATATATTCTGTTTTACTTGGGCTAATCTTAATTCCTCTGCTTTCCAGTGCATGCCTCCATCTTTCTAACTGTTCCTCCACCTGCTCCCTGCTTTCACTGCAGATCACAATGTCATCTGCAAACATCATGGTCCACGAGGATTCCAGTTTAACCTCATCTATCAGCCTATCCATCACCACTGCAAACAGGAAGGGGCTCAGGGCTGATCCCTGATGCAGTCCCACCTCCACCTTAAATTTCGGCTGTCACACCTACAACACACATCACCGCTCTTCTGCTGCCCTCATACATGCCCTGTACTATTCTAACATACTTCTCTGCCACTCCAGACTTCAGCTTGCAGTACCACAGTTCCTCTCTGGATATTCTGTCATAGGCTTTCTCTAGATCTACAAAGACCCAGTGTAGCTCCTTCTGACCTTTTCTGTACTTTTCCATCAACATCCTCAAGGCAAATAATGCATCTGCGGTACTTTTTCTAGGCATGCAACCATACTGTTGCTCGCAAATACTCACTTCTGTCCTGAGTCTAGCCTCCACTACTCTTTCCCATAACTTCTTTCTATGGCTCATCAACTTTATTCCTCTATAGCTCCCACAGCTTTGCACATCACCCTTGTTCTTAAAAATGGGCACCAGCACACTTTTCCTCCAGTCCTCAGGCATCTTTCTATTGAATTCTATTGAACAAGCTGGTCAAAAACTCCACAGCCACCTCTCCTAGGTGCTTCCATACCTCCGCAGGAATCTCATCAGAACCCACTGCCTTTCCATTTTTCATCCTCTTTAATGCCTTTCTAACTTCCCCCTTACTAATCATTGCCACTTCCTGGTCCACCACACTTGCCTCTTCTACTTTCCCTTCTCTCTAATTTTCCGCATTCATCAACTCCTCAAATTCTTTCCATCTAGCAAGCACACTACTGGCACCAGTCAACATATTTCCATCTCTATCCTTAACCACCCTAACCTGCTGCACATCCTTCCACCCTAAACATTCTCCAAATAAGAGGCAAAACGTTCCTGCTTCAAGTTATTTGTCACTCCCAGCTGTAGTTTACTGTAAAATTGTAACTACGCATGTTTGCTAACCGAAGTGCTGCAATAAGGTGATAAGAAAAGCTATACATGCTAATAAGATTAGCACCAATGCTATGGTAAATTATAACCCTTCAAACAACACACGGAGCAACCCAGACACGTGGTGTCATCCCGGGTGCTTCGGTGGACGTTGTTGACTATCCATTCTTCAAGGAGATCTTAAGTTAAAGTTCTCTTACTTTTTATACAGCTTGCAAGCAGGCAACATATAGTTACCTGCTATCTCGTGTGAGCACTAACGTTTGTTCGTAAACATGCTGGAATTCTGTTGATTTATGCTCTAAACTTTCGGTAAACATTGGTTTGTGCGTGCAAAGAAATATTGACAACGGCAAGCAAGGCAGGTGACGTCAGGTGATATGTCAAATGGTTTTCCGTGTGTCACACTACATGGAAGAAAGAAAAATATCCAGATCCAGCCACAAGGTGCACACAGCAGTGTGTGTTATTTACTTTTAAATGCACTCAAATATAGAACTGCTAATGCATAAACAGATGTGTAAAATTACAGATTGATTAAAAACAAATGAAAAATGCTATACGTACTGCAGTATAACTGGGAAAGAAAAAATATTTTAACTTCATGTCTTGCTGGACACTTACATGCTCAATACTACAGTGCATTTGAAATAGAGGTACAGGTCGACTTCACCCAAATGTTGTGAAAAGCTTATTTTCTACCAAAGCTATTATAAACAGTCCCAAAAATACAAAGAGGGAAAAATAAAAATATGTGCTGATTTTCACGTCACAAGTATCTTATCCTATATTTTTTTCACATCGCAATATACAGTGGGTACGGAAACTATTCAGAACCCCGTCAATGTTTCTTTCTTTGTTATATTGCAGCTATTTGCTAAAATCATTTAAGTTCATTTTTCACTCATTAATGTACACACAGCACCCCATATTGACAGAAATCTTTTTTTTTGCAGATTTATTAAAAAAGAAAAACTGAAATATCACACAGCCATAAGTATTCAGACCCTTTGCTCATTATTTAGTAGAAGCAACCTTTTGAGCTAATACAGCTATGAGTCTTTTTCGGAATGATGCAACATGTTTTTCACAGGTTATGCCACCAAATATTAAATGTTGTTCACTTGAAGTTAATTTAATCATGTCTGTTCCAATACTTTTTCCCACTTGAAAAGTGGGTGGCTTCAAACAAAAGGTGCTCTGTCTTGCATTGCTTAACACAGCTAGATGTAAATACCATGAAATGAAAGCTGGAATTCTGAACTTTTGTCTCATATTCATCTTTTAACCTGAAACCCCAATGTGTTCAGGATACAACAAAAACAAAGGAATTGACCTTGCCGTTCCAATACCTTTGGAGGTGACGGTATATCCACATAGACACCTCAATCGTAATAAACTGTCCGAATCAGAATGGAATTTAATTCAGTTTCACAGGGATCAAATATTCCTTTTACCAAACGAATCAGAAGTAAATGCACGGCATCGGCATCGTTTACGCACGTAAGCATGGTGGCTTCCCACCAGAGCTCGTATGCCACGGAGATGTTGTTTTTAATCAACACTACTTGCAACTTGTTTTTATAAAGTGGTTGTTTTGATGAAAACAATCACAACTACTGTGCTAAACAGACAACACTCACTTTGACACCCCCCCGGTCCCCCCTCCACCACACACAGACAAAACACACCGTATTGTCACAAAACAAATCCAAAAGGTATTTGAATCTCAGAAGGATGTCAAACTGTAAAACACAGCAAAGACTACTGTATCTTCGATATGTTTATGAGTGTATATGATGTTTGACTGAGTCCATTGATTGGAACCACTGCCAGGCAGTCAGTCTTCTGAATAATTAAAACATGTCAGTAACCAAGGGAATATGTGTTTATCTGTGCATGTGTGTTTTAAATTCTTTATGGACATAAAAGCACGTATCCATTGTATAACTGTACAATTGAAAGGCTGTCCAAACTGAATATATAAATAGATATTTTGCAGAAAGGCTGCCCTAATCTACTCTGTTTGGGCCATAGACGGAACCTTCACCAACAAGTGAAAATTAAAAGATTCAGCCTGCCATTATGCCTGTCAGTACATCGCATTAGCCCTCACCTATTTTTATCAGCTTTGGGTGGTAGTTAAATGTCAGAAATAATCAAATTCTAGAATTAGTTTCTTTTAAAGGTGGTCAGTGATTGAGTTCATAATAATAATACCAAAAATACATAATAATAAGAAGAATAAGAATGCATTACACTTATATAGCGCTTTTCTAGGCACTCGAAGACACTTTACAATTGCATGCATTATTCAGTCACACCCTGGTGGTAAGCTACATGTGTAGCCACAGTTGCGCTGGGGCAGTCTGACGGAAGCATGGCTGCCATTCTGCGCCTACAGCCCCTCCGACCACCACCAAAACGTCCAACCAAATTCATTCACAGGCAATGTGGATTAAGTTCTTAAAGATTATAAGCAGCTCAGACATCAAAAAGGAGTTTTGGATAGAGACTTGAGAAAAGTAAACCCACAGGAGACGCGTATTGGAGAGATTTAGATACAGTAGCATATCCATTTCCAGATAAGCAAGTAACCAATGGATGGGTGATATAGAGTATTCTGTTCCTCTATATTGGTGTCACACTCAGTTAGTTTAGTGTCAACAGCTGTAGGACCTACAGTGAATGCAAATTACTACAAAAACCAGCGCAATCAAGTAAAATGTAACAAAGAATAGGGCTGGGCGATGAATTGGCAAAATTACTTACAGTATATAGCCTGTCTAAATTTTATATAACCTTTGCATGCTTTTATTGTTCCAATGTGTGTCCTTGCAAATGTGCTCAAAACCGTTTTGATTCCTCATCCTTTCTCATCCTATGCATGCACTCATTCCCAGTTTATGTGCAGCTCGATGGAAAAGTACAGAGACCGACTGTTGTATGAATGAGGGTGAATGTTTTGTGAATCAGGGGGTTGAGATTTTTTGCTGTTGTTCTGTGTCTGTCTCGCTTTTGTATAATCACAATGTTTTTTCATTTCTCTTCAGTGAAATGGTGACAACTCGTGAGGACATTTTCTCTCTTTGCAAAGATTTCTTCCTTGTAATAAAAAAGCCCAAACATAAAAGATTGCTTCATTCATTTATTAAATATATTGCTCTGTAAGAAAAACAAGAATTTCCAATTAAACAATAATGGAAAAAAAAATTATTCAGGATTATGTATATTGATATTGAAGTCACGTTTAATAAACATGATTATTAATTATTTGAAAACTACCAAAAACTCAACTGTAAATATAACTTAAAAGACTAATTAAAAAATCAATTAGTAACAAGTACAATAATCATAGATAAAAATAACAGCAAATTAAAAAACAAATTGAAATAAATAGCTGGTGTTCCTCCTGTGCGTGCCTTGGCCTCTTAGGAGCAGTGTGGTATGCATACATGTAGATGCATACATTAAGAGTAGAGTAGAGTAGAATAAGAAAGTCACGTTAGAACTATATTAATTTAACTTGCTTTTCACAGATTAACAAGAATATACTGTATGTGTATTGTTATATTACCTGTCTGTATATATTACTCCAGCGTTTGTCTGTGAATATTCGTTATTTGAAGGTAAATACCTCCCGTGATCTCATGCTAATTTTTGCTAGCTCGTCAGCGTTGGCAAGATTACTTTGGAAATGTAGTTGGGTACAATATCAAGTTACCCTGTTGGAAATGCATTAGTAGTGTAACTAGTTCAATTACTTTCACAAAATAATATATCTAATTACATTGACGATAATTTTGATTACTTTTCTTAATTTTGTTCTTTATCCGAATAATTAACTAATAACAAAACATGATATGTAAATACATTAAAATGTTTGTTGCATTATATGTGAATAGCATACCATATAATGTTGACCTAATGACAAATGTGCACAATTTAGACAATGTTGGTTCATATGACAGCCCAGATAAGTTTTATTTATTTTTATTTATGTTTTTAATGAAATTGTTCAAAAGTAAAGGTCCTTTTATTTGTTCAAAAGTGTAACTGAGTCTAACCTTTTCAAAATCTCAGACAAACTCGTAGATTGCACCACAAGGTGAGGCTTTGAGATCATATTTGGAAAGATATGTCACGTTTAAGACTATTGTAGAAATGTCACATGACTAGACAAAGCCAATCACAGATGTCAGCTTAAGAAGGAAGTGTTAGTTTTTCAAATGGGACTCAAATTGTAATCATTGAACATTTCCAAAAGCAACTGAAATTTAAATACACAGTTTTTAACAGTATTGTAATGATTACAACTCCATAAATTTTGCAATTAAATTACATAATCTTCTGTAATGTAATTAGTTACTCCCTAACAGTGCCTGTAAATAATGTTTTCCATTGAGTTATAGCATTACGTTGGCAATGTTTCTAAAATGAAGTAGCCTATATATTGTATTTAAATATACAATGTGTCTAATTCTTTTTGTAGTGTGTTTAATTGTACACTTCACTCCAAATGAGGTGCTTCAACCACGCTCAGGAAGGGGAGAATGACATACGTCACAGGCTTGCTGCAATCAACACAGCTGAGTTCAAGGTGCTTGAACTTGAACACACACAATGCGCCGTATATTAATTGATTTTTCTTTGATTGTAATTTTTTTATGATCATGAGAAGTCCATCCATCCATCCATCCATTGTCTGTACCGCTTTATCCACACAAGGGTCGCGTACGTGCTGGAGCCTATCCCAGCTATCATAGGGCGAGAGGTAGGGTACATCCTGAACTGGTCGCCAGCCAACCGCAGGGCACATACAAACAACCATCCGCACTCACATTCACACTTACGGGCAATTTAGAGTCATCAATTAATCTTACATGCATATTTTGGGGCTGTGGGAGGAAACCGGTGTCCCCGGAGAAAACCCACGCAGGCACGGGGAGAACATGCTAACTCCACACAGGTGGGGCCGGGATTTGAACCCCGGTCCTCAAAACTGTGAGGCATATGTGCTAATTTTATTTTAATGGTTTTTAAATTAAACGGTCAAGCATTTCTGAAGCGCATAATTTAAAAAAAACATCACCATAAAGAAATTAATGATGGTTATTGTTCAGTCATCAGTCATATTAAAGAAAAAAAATATATTTCACAAATTCTGCCAGGGTATGTTAACTTATGAGCACAACTGTACATATATGCATTCATATATACCCCTGTCATATTGGAATGAAATTGTAGGCTACACCTTTTTAATAACCACTAGGTGGCGGTGGCATATGAGAATGAAAGCGTACACCTTTCTCATAACCTCTAGGGGGCGGTGGTATTTTGGAATGAAAGTGTACAGCTTTTTCATAACCACTAGATGGCGGTATAGATTTATAAAATGTGAAAGTTTTTTCCATTTGCCCCTATACCTATGTATAATGCGCACTATTGATTTTTGACAATTTTTTTGGGGGGGGAATGCGCATTATACATGAGAAATTACGGTAACACAATGCTGATTCCCAAACATATTAATTTATATTTAATCTGCGACCAATTTACAAAACAGAATCAGAGGTGTGGTCTGTTGTGTATGCCTTTTTCATACACTTTTGCATAAACATTAGGGATTTTCAGGAAGAAAAAGCACATTGTGACTCACCACTGTGAAGTTCCGACATTGAGCAGCTATAAAACTGAATTGCAAATAAGCCCTGTGGCTGCTGAATGAAAACATGTACTGTACATAAAGAATAATGACATCTCTGTGGGAAGCAGAATAAACACCAGCTGCAGCCACATTTAAAAAAAAAAAAAAGGAACAATGAAAAGTTAAAGGAGCACAAATGTTTACAAACAAAACAAACAAAAGTGTTGATGAAAGTTATTGTGAAATTATAGGTTATGCCTTACTGAATCACTGGAAAAAAAAATTCCCACATTGCAGAATTCATTTCACTTCACCTTACTGTTTTCTGTGAGTTACAGCTCACTTTTTCTCCACACAAAGATTCTCTCAGTTAGACAGATGCCGCATAAAAAAAGAAAAGAAAAAAAAAAATTTGATTAATTGAAAGATATTTGTACCATTATCAAGTTAACACTGCTAGCATGGACTCCAAAGCCAGGTAGACCGTGAAAAACATGCAAAGACATTCAGACATTGACAGAACAAAAAAATGTGTCTTCGCAATTGAAATGTGTCTTCGCAATTGAAAAAAAACGAAAGACAAACAACCATTCTCCCTCACATTTACACTTTTGGGCAATTTAGAACATATACACACACACCCTCATTCAGAAGACAATGTTTTAACAGACTGAAAATTCAGCCTTTTCACACAGCACTTAGCAGAGTGCAGTGTGCCATCAACCACCCCACACCTTTTGTATGTGTTGTTTTGTGACGGCAAAAACCCTAAATTAAAAAATATTTAATTTAGACAGCAACGCGCTGTGACAACAAATGGCGCACGAGATTGTGACAGGGTTGTACAGTAAATTACATGGAGAAAATAATAATGAATCTGTGGTAAAGAAGGTGCAGCGATGGACAGAGATCACCAGCATTTTGAATATACCAGGTTGGTTAAAGTGGTAGAAATGTGTGATTTTACCATTTTTAACAAGACAAATTTACATACATACATATACCATAGCCCAACAAGCCTCTCCTCCTCCTCTTTATAAATAAAGCCAGGGCTTTCCACTGAAACCAGCGGGAAAAAGAAGGCTTCTACGTGTTTGGTAGCTTAGCAACCAGTGTCACCATCGACCTTGCACTGTCCTGTGGTAAGAAACGCAAAAATTAAGTGCTGTGTAAAAACAGTTTTACGCTTTGTAAAGTATACCTTTTTTCCCAATAAGTTACAGGTAAGATTTTAAATTTGTGCAACTCTAACTCCAGAATGCCTCTTCACAGGGTGACAAGGTTTCCCAGACCTCTCTCTGATACTGTGTGTGTGTGTGTTTGTGTGTATGTGTTTAGTCAGCCACCAATTGTGCAAGTTCGCCCACTTAAAAAGATGAGAGAGGTCTGTAATTTACCATCATATACCTCACCTATAAGAGACAAAATGAGGGGTGAAAAAAAATCTAGAAAATCACATTGTCTGATTTTTAAAGAATTTATTAACAAATTATGGTGGAAAATAAGTATTAGGTCAATAACAAAAGTTCATCTCAATGCTTTGTTAAATACCTTTTGTTGGCAATGACAGAGGTCAAACGTTTTCTGTAAGTCTTCACAAGGTTTTCATACACTGTTGCTGGTATATTGGCTGTTTCCTCCATGCAGAGCAGTGATGTTTTGGGGCTGTTGCTGGGCAACACAGACTTTCAACTCCCTCCAAAAATTTTCTACGGGGTTGAGATCTCGGAGACTGGGTAGGCCACTCCAGGACTTTGAAATGCTTCTTGCCAAAGCCACTCCTTCGTTGCCCGGGAGGGGTGTTTGGGATCATTGTCATGCTGAAAGACCCAGCCATGTTTCATCTTCAATGCCCTTGTTGATGGACGGAGGTTTTCACTCAAAATCTCACGATACATGGCCCCATTCATTCTTTCCTTTACACGGATCAGTCATCCTGGTCCCTTTGCAGAAAAAAAGCCCCATAGCATGGTGTTTCCACTCCCATGCTTCACCGTAGGTATGTTGTTCTTTGGATGCAACTCAGCATTCTTTCTCCTCCCAAACATGACAAGTTGATTTTTTTCCTAAAAGTTCTATTTTTGCAAACTCCACACATGCGGGGCTGTGGATTGAACCCAGGTTCTCAGAACTGTGAGGCAGACGCTCTAACCAGTCTAACATGACTCAAATTATCAGACCTTTTCTCTCTTCTGTTAATGGTCAGCGCTGGTCTAGGACATAAACAGGAAGAAGGGTTTGCTGGACAAACAAGTACGTATGAACATACTGTATGAACTACAAAATGAAATAAACTGTGCTCGTTTTTAAAGTATCCTGAGCAAAACATGGTGAAGCAAAATGTGTGTGCGTGCCAGTGTGTGAGCCTATGTGTGTGCAAGCAAGTTCAGTACAGAAATCTCAACCATTTTGAATATAGCAGGTTGGCTAAAGTGTTAGTCGTGATTGTATAGTGGTTAGTACTCTGCGTTGTGGCCACGTTGTGGCTGCAGCAACTCCGGTTCATGTCCAGGTCACGGCCCTGCAATTGCTTGTATGGGCAGCCGTGGCCCAATGGTTAAGATCATTGGCTGCCACCGTGGGGGACCTAGGTTTAAGACCCCGACTGGACCATCCACCAACATCCCCCGGACTCATGGCTGCGGTGTCCTTGAGCAAGACACTGATACCCCAAAATGCTCCCCGGCTACTTCAGCTACCCCCTGCTCCAGTGTGTTCCACTAACATGTGTATGTGTTCACTGTGATGGGTAAAATGCAGAGAATACATTTCATGTGCATGCATGCATGCATGCATGTTCATGACAATAAAAGGTGATTCTTCTTCTTCTTCTAGATACCTGTATGTGTGATTTTACCATTTCTAACAATAGATATTAAAAGCAACATATAGCATAGCCAGACAAGCCTCTCCTCCTCCTTATTATCTTATCTTATGATCATCTGTGTTCATGCATGTGTTTTGGAGTTGGTGGTATCCAGCTGGTACATCTTTCATCTCTGCATCTGTCATTATTTCCATTCTCATACACTTGTCCATCCTTCCTCTTTGAAGTCATTCTCCTGTTCCTCAGTACATTCTTGTTGTTATGCAAAAAGACATTAATGTTTTCTCTATTGGTCAGTTAGCGTCGCCAATGTATCATCTCATTGGACAGTAGGACATGCAAGTGCCACAGTAGACATCGAAAGAAAATAATGCACAAAGCTGAACAACTAAAGTAGTTTTGCTCCTTGCTCAAGAGAACCTTAACACTAGCATCTCTCTAACAACTATAGTTGCAATTTCCTTTGTCCATAGCGGGACTCAGACCGTGACCCTCAGGCATTTATTTATTTTCTCCCAGTGTACACTTAAGCTCATAATACTAGTACAATAATATGATACAAGATGAGAGGCACACTGGAGAGTTGGAGAATCCTCATAGGCCTGTTCAAGTGTGCTTGACTGGAGAAATTGCCAAACCCTGATCTGAGGATCGCAAAAGCATGTATTTACACTTAAAAGTGTCTTCAAACAAACCTTTCCCCCCCTAATGTTTCAATTAAAGTACTAGATAAGAGGTTGAGTACAATGGATCTCCAAATTTACACACACCAAAGGTAACTGAAAAAAATGCTTCAAAAGTTTTGTAAAAAGTTGGAGGTCGAGCTGTCATCATGCATTACGTCTCAAGAGACGTTATTCTTTTTATCTTAATGGTTCTGAGTATCCGTTTCTGGCCCATGTTTGCGTGGGTTTTCTCCTGGTCCTCCAGCGGCAAAAAATACAGTCAGGTCGGTGAATTGAAGACTTTGAACTGTCCCTAGGTGTGGATGTGAGTATCAATGGTTGTTTATCCATATGTGCCCTGTGATTGACTAGCGACCAGACTAGGATGTAACCCCCCCCCCCCCACACACACACTCATCTAAAGTCAGCTGTTATAGTGTCTGTTACATGCAACCCTAATGAGGACAAGTGATATAGAAAATGGATGGATGGATGGATGGATGGATGGATAAAAGGATACATGGATGCATGTTACCAATGGAATAGAGGTTGTTAGAGAAATTCAAACAAATGTGAGGTTGGCCAACACCCCGGAAGTGACTGTGTTCAATATTTGAGGTTCCACTGAACATGAAATTAAAAAACAGAAGCAAGATATCTAATCATATGATGACTTCCAGTGGAAGTGAGGCTGCCGCTACAATCCCATTGCTGGCAACTATGCTCCACTTAAGATCTTTTAACACCAAGAGAGCAGCAATTTGCAGCAGAAAATACACACTGCAATACTGCTAAAGTGGGTCTTGAGCCATTTGCAGTGTTTAAAGCACAACAAACTAATGCTGGTAAACATTTTTATTTAAAAATCAGTGACGAATTTATTACCGATTGCTAATTTCCCTTCAATATAGTCATCCAATGAAACAACATCCCCTGAGGTTAATTGTCTTAATCTGCATTTTCCTTTTGCACTGTTAAAGTGTTCTGACCGGGAGGGTATTGGCTGAAAGAGAAATGCAATAAAAACTACCAGCATCCGTATCAGTGTCGTCTGTACTGTCCTCGTACCTCGTAAAGAGACTACATGGCTAACACTTTAACAATTTACAGGAAAATGGAGCAGGAGCCATGTCATCAATGTAGAGATGTACATGTAAACACAGATTACGACACTTTGTTAGCCGACTGCAAATTATGCTATGCAGAATGGACGATGAACTTCACACACCGCCACAGACCGTACAAAAAAAGCCTTTAACTTCTTCAATGAGCTGAGTGAACCCGTGTACAGTGCTGTGAAAAGTATTGGCCCCCTTGTCAACCTGTAATTATGACTGTGACTATTTTGAGGTTTTTAAATCCAGAACTATGGAATAAGTGACAAGGTTTGCAGTATTAAATAGATAATGCCACTCGTACTTGGTCTGAAAAATATCGCAACACAAGACTGTGAGCAGAATGATCATCAATATAAGTGATTCAAATATCTCTTGGCTAAGCAATAACACATCTGGTTTGATGGATTCAGGCTCCCATTTACAATGTCTGCTTTACTAGCTGTTAAGTTTTATAACTGATAAATGTACTTGCACATGTGGAGTTCTTGCTTGTGTCCTGATTCCATACTGACTGTAAATATCCACATTACAGTATATGCTGCTCAGATAACTCTACAGCTCACATTAAATGACAATGTACCAAAGATGCTGATCCATTAAAATGTGCAAACAATGAGTCAGATGGTGTTACTGTCAACTGCTGGTGTTGGCACAAAAGGAGAGAGATGAGATATATTTTATCAGAGAGTGAACTGTAGCATAACAGGTTTAAAGCTGTGGATGAATATTCATCATTTGCTGATTTGTTCATGAGAAAAATATATCTCTCTATGGCTGTAAAATAGTACATAGTGAATGTCAATTCAATAAAGTGAGAAAATCCTGTCAATTGATGAGTATAGTGTTTAAGAGTTATTTTCACTACATTAAATGACACCAATTTGAGAATTAAGTGGGATTATCCTCGAGGCTGCTGTTCAAAATGAATTTTATTTTGCCTAACACACTTTGAATTCCAGCTTGAAGCTAAAAAGAGTTTGTATTGCTATCGTTCACAGCACGCAAGCAAAGTGTGAAGCACTTGGCACTCTGAGAAGATGAACTTCATTCATCATTTATGACAGTTACAAGCTGTGGATGGAAAAAGTCAATTCTGATACCCTCTCTACTCGTCCAGCATGGCTAAGAGGTAAAGTGGGTTTGTCCAGTTATTGGACAGAGCCCCCCGAGGCCATGTCAATTTCTACTGATGAGAAAGATTGCTCCATGCTGCTGAGCTGTCTTTTCTATTAACTGTATGAAGGTAAATGAGATGCAAAAGGCAGAGTTGAGTAGCTGTATATTGTATCAATGCATTCCTTTTAACAGTTTTCCTCTAGAACACAGTACAGCCCTCAAACAAGGCTTGAACATTTGTAACCCAAAGAAATAAAAGAGTGAAAAGCTATAATATAGGACCTTGACAGCTAAAAGGAGCAAAAATAAATAAAAAAATCACCAATATACTTGTATTTATGAGTTCCAGCACGCCCGCGACCCAAGTGAGGAGAAGCGGTACGGAAAATGAATGGATGGATGGATAGATAGACAGTCAGGGCTTTACGTTAGCAACGGCCAGCTCGCCACGGCCGATGGATTTCAGCAGTGGCTAGTAACATTGCCTCTCCCGCTTGCCACTTCAGCAGGTTGAGTTTTATGTGAACTATGGCATGTGTCGCACAGGCGACCTCGAGGCACTGTGACTGATGATGAGATTCTTTGCTTCAAAGGGCAATGAAATGCATGACCCACTAGATTGCACAAGTCAGCGACGAGGCAGGTCATTAATCACAAAACAAATCTCACCATGCTTGAATACATAAACCAACAGCAGGTGAATAATAATAAAATAAATGGGGTGAATGAACACATAATATCTACTACTACTGCTAGGGAATAATTAACATCTAACATGAACAATAAAGACAACGTCACTATTTACACAAAGCCGACACTAGAATATATTTCATTTTCATTCATTCATTCATTCATTTTCTCAAACGGCATCTGACATAATAAACCAGGCCTATTTAAATAGTGGCCCATTTGAAATTTTATTTGATATGGTCTGCCAGACTTTCCGATATTAATTTGTTGTAACGTGTTGTAACATGTGTGTTTTTGCAGTGATCAATAAAATCATGACGATGCAAAAACCCATGGTGATGACAAGTTCGTCCAAGTGGGTTTGCTTAAATAGCTGCTCGCGCATGTGCACAAAGGATCTACTGGCTCGCACCAAAATAGAAACATCAAAAATCGCACCAAACAAGATGAGACGACATCGTTATTCGCTACAAACTTTGAGAAACAAGTCGGGCTTCAAAATGTCTCTCTTAAAGCCGAAAAAACAATGAAATGTGGATGTTGAAATTCCGGCAATTCCAGACGGGATGGACTGAGAAGGATTTATATTTTGTATTTTGTCTGCAGAATGCCACAAGTATTAAACTGGGACCCTGGCGATGTGGATATAAGAGACCTTTTACCAAGCTGAACGCAGTAAACCACTGCATGCTTGCTGTCATTGATTGAGTTAACAGAAAAACTACCCAGCTTGTCACTTCAACTATTAAAAAAAAATAAGTGCCTCTCTCAGACACAGCAACTCTCCACAGAGTGGAACTACTTGTAAAGGATGCTGCAGGAAAGCTTCTGGAAACATATGAAAAGCAGCATGTCTATTGCTGTGGGCATATCATTTGATTGTACAGAAATGGCCCAGCTGAAGTGTAATGCTAAAATTAATTTCTTTTTCGAACATATTTAATTTTCTATTTTAAAAGAGACACACCGAAGTCTGTGTGGTGGTTCAGACTCAGAAGTCTGATATGGTTCTTGTAGGGTTAAACATTTATGCAGTCTTGCTTTGGTTGTGCACAGGGGTCAAATACATTTAAAAGGGTTGTAAATCTAGTTCTTTAATTTAGCTATAATCATATTAAACATTATCGAATGTCAAAATTGTGGCTAGTGAAAATGCTGAGTGGCTAGTAACTCTGGGATAAAAGTTAATGTCAAGCCCTGTATACAGTACTTAATGATGCTGATGGTTTCTTAGAAAGGTGGCAGTCTTCAAATTGTTTTTGGATACATTTTGTGTACTAATCCACATCGTCAAAACAAATTGTGCAAAGAAGATGCAATGCAAAGGAAAATTGGCTAGCACATCTAACGCTGCATACTTTTTTTTTTAAATAAGATAATTTGGATGTAAGCATCTGAACTAATTTAATTGGATTTACAACGTTAAATTGAAATTATCGCCAAGTGTGCAACATGGATCAAATGCGGAAACTTGTAAATTACAGGCTTCTGGACATGAATAGATATTGTAGAATATATTGAGATTTTGGTAAGTTTTGAAAGAGCTACAGCAAATCCATCAAATTAAAACTGCCACATACTGTATATTTAATTCAAGACAAGACAAGTGCCGCACATACTGTAGATATTGCAGCTCACTACTCTTCACACTCTGCTCTTTTTGTTGTGTTTGCATATTTCTCCTTGGAAAGCCTACCAGTACGTAACGTTGTCTTCTGACCTTCTGAGTTTGGAATTATGCTGCAAAATGACTATTACATCAGACGACCACCGCTTCCACGACATCCTGGAAGAGAAAGCCTTTCCGTAGATTGTTCTCCCTGGTGCCAAGTTCAAGAGGAATCGAAAAGACAAGACGGCTAAGGAGACAGCCATTCAAAACACCGCTTCCCAGCGTCTTCTTCTCCAACGCGAGGTCCATAACAAACAAAACTGAAAACATCCATATGGGGCTCGCCAAACGGGTTAGCAGGCCACACGGCCTGCTGCCATGACGGGAATAGCAACTCCAGTAAGAGAACAGGAGGATTATGCACGGTGGACAAGTGGTTAGAGCGTCAGCCTCACAGTTCTGAGGACTGGTTCAATCCCCGGCCCCGCCTGTGTGGAGTTTGCATGTCCTCCCCATGCCTGCATGGGTTTTCTCCGGGCACTCCGGTTTCCTCCCACATCCCAAAAACATGCATTAATTGGAGACTCTAAATTGCCCATAAGTGTGAATGTGAGTGTGAATGGTTGTTTGTTTGTATGTGCCCTGCGATTGGCTGGCGACCGGTTCAGGGTGTATCCTGCTTTTCGCACGAAGATAGCTGGGATAGGCTCCAGCACACCTGCGACCCGACCCATTGGCTGAAAAAGCACCAGTGGGAGCAAAATCGTTCCTCCACGTGTGAATCTTTACATGGTGACATATCACATACTTTATATACTGTACAGGCGGCATGGTGGATGACTGGTTAGAGCATCTGCCTGACAGTTCTGAGGACTGGGGTTCAAATCCCGGCCCCGCCTGTGTGGCGTTTCCATGTTCTCCACTTCCCTGCGTGGGTTTTCTCCGGGCACTCCGGTTTCCTCCCATATCTCAAAAACATGCGTGGTATGTTGATTGAAGACTCTAAAATTGCCCGTAAGTGTGAATGTGAGTGCGAATGGTTGTTTGTTTCTATGTGCCCTGCGATTGGCTGGCGACCGGTTCAGGGTGTACCCCGCCTCCCGGTTTACTGTCGTCATGGTAATGGCCGGATATAAAATAGCAAAAGTCTTATCCTGATGCGAGTGCAGATTACTTGAGGATTTCAATCATGCTGCTATTTCAGACAATTCACGCAGTGAAAATCTTTGAAACAGCAATGCCAGTCAGTTAGCACGAAAAACAGATAGCTGTTTAGTATTTCCAGTGACAATTTCCTCTTACTGAGTCAAGTATTCTCCCGTGGTAAAATTGCATTTTTAATTAGTTGTATTTTCGTATTTATTTTGAGATTAATGCCAACTTTGATTTCAGGAAACAGGTAGGAAACAGGTGCAGAAAGGTAATCCACTCAACATCATACTGTTATTTGTTCCAGACTGTTAAATGCATTCAGCTGCAGTTTGGTGATACTGTATGTCAAGCTGAATGCATTTCACAGGTTCACAGATGAGTTTTAACACCTCAAAAAAAACAAAAAAACAACAGGAATACCAGAAAGCTGAAAAACAGTGTTAAGCACATATGTGGAGCATTTTTCCCCAAAAGGTTGACAGATGTTTTCACAAGGCAGACAGATGATTTCAAACTGGAGCCCCCATCTCTCTATTGAGACACATTTTAAGATGCTTAAGCTTTTTAAGGCTAAATGAAAGTACTGTATATTCACGACCAGAAGGCGCACTTAAAAGTCTTCAATTTTCTCCAAAACGGACGGGGCGCCTTATAAGGCGGCGAGCCTTATGTGTGCATCGAGTTCCAAAATCTGTAAATGTTGTTGTGTAATGAGCGCTCCGCTTGACTGACTGGGAGTATTTCCTGCCGACACGCTGCTTTTATAGAGGAAAGGCGGACGTGACTGAGGACAGCATGCGAACGTTAAAGGAGGAAGAGTGCGTGTGAAAGAGGATGCGAAAGGCACGCCCCCAGTAGGTATATAGCGCCGGTATGTGCATTGTGCAAAACAACATCGGTTTGGCTAAGGACCCCCGAAAATGGCACCTACGAAGAGACGCACTTATGAAGCACAGTTTAAACTGCAAGCTATCAGTTACATGGAAGAACATGGGAATCGAGCAGCCGTGAGAGAATTCAAGATCAACGAATACATCGTTTGCAAGTGGAGGAAGCAGGAAAACACCGGCATCATTGCTGAACAGCGGATATAAAGTGGATATAAAATGTCTACACACCTCATTCAAAGGCTGGCTCATGTGATATACAAAAATGAGACCAAGATGAATTATTTTAAAACTCGTTTCCACTATTAGTTAACCACAACTTATTTGAAAAAATATATATAGGGAGGGAAAGTAAAAATAAACAACTGAGATAGTGCGGTTATACAAGTGCACACACCCTGTTATAAATGTTTTCAGAGTTAACCAATCGGATTCAAACTCAGTGTTAAATGGAGGTCAGCACACACCTGCCACCAGTTAAAGTGCCTCTGATTAACCCCAAATAAATGAAGGTGGGAGCATATGTACAATTCTCCCAAATAAATTCTCCTCAAATATAAAAACACTTTGGGTGGAATTGATGAAAGAGAGGCTAAGTTTTATTTTTTTTAAAACTGTATGGATGCAGCCCTATGGGGGGTACAAGCCAGTGCAAACTGTAGGCCGGTCCCAAGCCCGGATAAATGCAGAGGGTTGCATCAGGGAGAGCATCCGCCTTAAAACTTTGCCAAACAAATATGAGCGTTCATCCAAAGAATTCCATACTGGATCGGTTGTGGCCCGGGTTAACAACGTCCGCCAGCGGCCCCGTCAACCTGCAGGGCGCCGGTGGAAGCTACTGTGGGTCAAAGTCGAAGAAAAAGAAGAGCTGGAAAGCGGGTTCTTCGGCAGAAAGAAAAGAGGAAAGCACACAGGCTAGAACTGAATGTGGGGACTTTGAATTTTGGGACTATGACTGGCAAATCTCGGGAGTTGGTTGACATGATGTTTAGGAGAAAGGTTGATATATTGTGTGTCCAGGAGACCAGGTGGAAAGGCAGTAAGGCTAGAAGTTTAGGGGCAGGGTTTAAATTATTTTACCTATGGTGTGGATGGGAAGAGAAATGGACTCATGGGTTCTTTTAAAAGAAGAGTTGGCTAAGAATGTCTTGGAGGTGAAAAGAGTATCAGATCGAGTGATGAAGCTGAAACTTAAAATTGAGGGCGTTATGTATGTAATGTATGTAATGTGATTAGTGGCTATGCCCCACAGGTAGGATGTGACCTAGAGGTGAAAGATAAATTCTGGAAGGAGATAGACGAACTAGTTCTGAGCATCCGAGACAGAGAGAGAGTCATGATTGGTGCAGATTGTAATGGACATGTTGGTGAAGGAAATAGGGGTGATGAAGAAGTGATGGGTAAGTACGGCATCCAGGAAAGGAACTTGGAGGGACAGATGGTGGTAGACTGCAAAAAGGATGCAAATGGCTGTAGTGAACACTTTTTTCCCAGAAGAGGCAGGAACATAGGGTGACCTACAAGAGCGGAGGTAGAAGCATGCAGGTGGATTACATCATGTGCAGACGATGTAATCTGAAGGAGGTTACTGACTGTAAAATAGTGGTAGGGGAGAGTGTGGCTAGACAGCATAAGATGGTGTGTAAAATGACTCTTGTGGTGGGGAGGAAGATTAGGAAGACAAAGGTAGAGCAGAGAACCATGTGGTGGAAGCTGAGACAGGACGAGTGTTGTGCAGCTTTTGCAGCATGTATGCCAGGTTGGACACTATAGAAGGAGAAAAGGATCTATACAGGTTGGCCAGCCAGAGGGATAGAGATGGGAAGGATTTGCAGCAGGTTAGGGTGATTAAGGATAGAGATGGAAATATGTTGATTGGTGCCAGTAGTGTGCTTGATAGATGGAAAGAATACTTAGAGGAGTTGATGAATGAAGAAAATGAGAGAGAAGTGAGAGTAGATGTGGCAAGTGTGGTGGACCACGAAGTGGCAATGATTAGTAAGGGGGAAGTTAGAAAGGCATTAAAGACGATGAAAAATGGGGAGGCAGTTGGTCCTGATGACATTCCTGTGGAGGTATGGAAGTATCTAGGAGAGGTGGCTGTGGAGTTTTTGACCAGCTTGTTCCATAGACTTCTAGCACATGAGAAGATGCCTGAGGAATAGAGGAAAAGTGTGCTGGTGTCCATTTTTAAGAACAAGGGTGATGTGCAGAGCTGTGGGAAATGTATAGGAATAAAGTTGATGAGCCACACAATGAAGTTATGGGAAAGAGTAGTGGAGGCTAGACTCAGGACAGAAGTGAGGATTTGCGAGCAACAGTATGGTTTCATGCCTAGAAAGAGGACCACAGATGCATTATTTGCCTTGAGGATGTTGATGGAAAAAGTACAGAGAAGGTCAGAATGAGCTAGATTGGGTCTTTGTAGATCTAGAGATAGCCTGTGACAGAGTACCCAGAGAGGAACTGTGGTACTGCATGCGGAAGTCTGGAGTGGCAGAGAAGTATGTTAGAATAATACAGGACATGTACGAGGGCAGCAGTGGTGAGGTGTGCTGTTGGTGTGACAGACGAATTTAAGGTGGATCAGGTGCATCAGGGATCAGCCCTGAGCCCCTTCCTGTTTGCAGTGGTGATGGATAGGCTGACAGATGAGGTTAGATTGGAATCCCCGTGGACCTTGATGTTTGCAGATGACATTGTGATCTGCAGTGAAAGCAGGGAGCAGGTGGAGGAACAGTTAGAAAGATGGAGGCATGCACTGGAAAGCAGAGGAATGTAGATTTGACAAAGTAAGACAGAATATATGTGCATGAATGAGAGGGGTGGTGGGGAAGAGTGAGGCTACAGGGAGAAGAGATAGCAAGGTTGGAGGACTTTAAATACTTGGGGTCAACTGTCCAGAGCAATGGTGAGTGTGGTCAGGAAGTGAAGAAACGGGTCCAAGCAGGTTGGAACGGGTGGAGTAAGCTGTCAGGTGTGTTATGTGACAGAAGAGTCTCTGCTAGGATGAAGGGCAAAGTTGATAAAGCAGTGGTGAGGCCAGCCATGATGTACGGATTAGAGACGGTGGCACTGAAGAAACAACAGGTAGCAGAGCTGGAGGTGGCGGAAATGAAGATGTTGAGGTTCGCTGTTGGAGTGACCAGGTTGGATAAAATTAGAAATTAGCTCATCAAAGGGACAGCCATGTTTTGGAGACAAAGTTAGAGAGAGCAGACTTCGATGGTTTGGACACGTCCAGGGGAGAAATAGTGAGTATATTGGTAGAAGGATGATGAGGATGGAGCTGCAAGGCAAGAGAGCTACAGGAAGACCAAAGAGAAGGTTGATGGATGTCGTGAGGGAAGACACGGTGCATCCTCTGTTCGAGAGGATGCAGGAGATAGGCTTACATAGAAAAGGGTGACGCGTTGTGGCGACCCCTAAGGGGACAAGCCGAAAGGAAAAGAAGAAGATTGATGAATGAAGGGAAAAAAATGGGCTGAAGCAAAAAGTGCACTTTTTTTCATCCAGGGAAAAAGGGTAGTTGCTTGAGCTCCACTTGGAGTGTGTGTGTGCATGTGCCTGCTGGTAGAGTTTTGCTGTGCAACAGAATAGTCTGATATTCTCTCCCTTTTGTAATTTGAGAGTGAAATATACAGAGCAGAAAAAAAAAAGCATAACAGCATAACAACAGTAACATTACATAGTATTTGAATTTGATCTATCCGGTATATTTGAACTGGCAAGTTAGTGTTAGACCCTGTGGGGAAGGGACGGGATGGGAGAGTTCAGGACAGGCCTATTGAGCCAGGTATTGTCACCCGTGTAAAGAATTTGAGTGAGTACGAGAGGAGAATCAAGGAAGATAAAGGGGTAAAGGTAATTATCGAATTTTTGTCAGTATTTTATCACTATTGAATTAAGGTACCGTGTTCTTCACCCAACATATGTGGTTTTAATTTCGCCAATTAAAGTGGCTGCAAATTGTTACCCTACATTTACTGGGTAAATTCTATTTTTTTAGTGTTGGCCTATATTTTAGCGCAAGAATAATCTATAAAAAAAAACAATTTATTCGATCTATTGCTTATTGTAATGCAGATTCATTCATTTTATGAGAAGAGGACCTTGAAACATAATTGGTGTACTGTCACCAGATGTCGACAGACAGTGAACAATAAAGCAACAATTTCAACAATTTCACATGGTTTGTTATGACTTATTTTGTGTTACTTATTTTTTTCTTTTACAGTCTAAAAGCCCTCAACTGATTTGGATGATACAAAGCAAACTGTAAGTGTGAAAGCACAAAGTTTTGTGTGCAGACTGGGGTTCCATAGAAAACCAAAGAAAATGGTCAGAGTCCACCCCTCAGGTCAGTCTGGTGGCTGTCCAGGCCACCCGAGGTGGGGTGCTTGGTGCCGAACCCAATGGTAATGCAGGGGCCAGGGAATAGGGTCTGGTGGCGACCGCTGGACGAGGGCCACCGGAGCGGTGTCGGGGGGCAGAACGGGAGCCTGGCGCGGCTGCAGAGGAGCCGGAACGGGGCCTGCGGTCGCTTCCTCAGCCTGCCGCCATTGCGGTTTGGGAGTAGAGGGTACGAGAGGGGCAGAGTGCACAGGGACTCAGGAAGGTGAACTAGGAACAACGGGTGGTACTGAACGTGGTGGAAGGTTTGAATAGATGTGACTTAATTCGAGCCGTGGAACGTGTGGGAACTGGTGAAAAATTAAGTGACTTGGGAACAGGGGGAAAAAACGAGAGGGCAAAATTTGACCTTTACTTTGGGCGCCTATGTTGGTCACCACGCGGCGGTCCCGGGTCGATGGCCAAACGGGTGCCCAAGAAAAGGTCCGAAGGAAAGGACTTGGACTCGCTGGGGTCGGAAACGGGGAGACGTGACAAAAATTGACTTGCATGGGATAAACTAGGGAAGGAACCAGAAAAATCGAAATCTGTGTCAGAGTCAGAATCAGACAGGAGGTTAACTAAATCAGGGCCATCTTCACAATCAGAAAAATCTGAATCTAAAAAAACATGATGTAAAATGGTAGGGCATGGTGAATAACTAGGACAGAAAAGACGGAACGATAGGGAGGGTAGGTATGGTTGGCAGGCTGAGGGTGCTAGGAGGCAGACTGGTGGCATGCAGGGTGACGCTGTATTCTTCCCGCTTGGTCCTGTTCTGGTCGGTTCATTCTGTCACATTTTGGGTTTGGTCGAAGGTGAGGAAGGCGAGGCAAAAACATGGATGACCCAAGTACAGGGAAGCAGGGAGGCAACACAGTAGTGCAGGAGTATATTAAAAATTATATTTAATTCCAAAAACAAAAGGAAAAACAAGGATTATGGAAAAGTCTAAATGCTAAATTAACAAAGTCCAAAATCTAAACACAAAGTAACAAATAAACACTTGAATAAACCCAAAACAAGAAACAAGACATGACTGGTGAAATAACATGGAACAAAACTAAACACAACTCAAACCAAAACACAGACCATGGCAATTTTGAAGAATAACTCGGCTGACAATATTTTTTAATCACTGGCTTTTACACTTCAACAATAGAAAGTATTGCTCTTCTATTCCCCTGCATTGACACATTTTTTTCTCTTCTTCAAAAAATTTTGTTTTTAATTGTTTAGGATCGGCTTTTATTTTTAGGATAACTATTCCATTATTATTATTATTATTATTAGTTTCCTTCGTATTATATCATATTTTACATAAAGGATACCACAAGTTCTACATGTCCTGCCACATCTTTGTCTGTAGTCAAAATGTAATGTAGTTTATTATTACTATTATTACAGTTAACCAGTTAGAATAAAATAATGGAGATACATTGAAGGAATTGTGGTCTAACTGGTTTTATGTGCATTTTTAAAATTTTGTCTGTCATTGTGTATTCTTCCTACTTCATATATAAAACAAATCTATATATAATTGACTTGGGGTAATTGATGTGACCCCAAGACTGGGCAACGTTGTCTTTTTCACAGGCTCATCATATACATTCAAATTGAATTCTGAAGCGCACAAGGAGTCAACCGGATTTAAATGTTAAAGTAAAAATCCCCTGGAAATATTGATGCTTTGTGTCAATATGAATAAAGCTCATTAGCAGTTAAACTGTCAAACTACTTTCCCCACATTCATTTGCATCTTGTCTGATAAACTGGGTATGGATTTGGATGATGTTTTTTTTTTAAAGAAAAACACAAACATTTTTGGCAATGTTTGATTGAGTTGGATTAGCTCACAGTAATGATTTCTGTTAAACATTTCTTTGCCCTGAGCCTCTAGCTGTTTACAGGGCATTGATTCTTTCACTCAATGTTTACAGAATAACCACAGACATAGGCACATGAGTCCGTTCCACAGCTACTTTGAACTGTGTGTTTATGTACGGTATTTATACAACACAACGAACACAGGTCGCACACGCTCACACACCACATAACATACGGTAGCCTTTCCAATGTATGCAGTAATTTCATTGACGTGTGACTAAAATGTGGACAAGCTGAAATTGCAAATGCCAATGACCTGTTTGCCTGCGCTCAACAACATACAGTATGTGTCCCCTCTGCACAGTACAAAGTGTTCCATCACAAAGTTTGGAAATGTCAGCTGTATCTCACAAGCGTGTGGGAGCTGTCTGCATTGTCTCTACTGTGAATATTACCATAATAAGGAAGCTCTTGTAACTGATTGTGTGCAAAGCAGTCAATATCATCCGTCTTATCTGCCATCGCTCATGTTGAACGTGGACCCACCTTTAAGCCCGCATTGGCATAACCTTTACAAAGAGCAGTATGACACATTCTAATATGTTCTAATATGCGTCTTGGCTCAATAAAGGTTGGGAAAAACTGCTCAGGTGATTATTCTTTAATCCTTTTGCAAATATTGGATAATGATGTTTGACTTACTATGTATTACATAGGACATACATCCACCATCTGTTTGTCAGGACATGACCCTCTTAATGCCTATCTCTAGTGGTTGCTCATTCCCTAACGAACATTTATAGGGTTGTTTAGTCTTTATACAATTTGTTTTATCAAATGGGTCATCTTATGATGCTTACACTGTTAGAATTGCTCATGTGTTTAGTTGTAGCAAAGTGAATGATTGCTACACAGCAAGCATGTTTTGGATTCACATTTTCGTGTGGAGTTTACATGCGTGCTCTTGTGGGTTTTCTCTTTTTTTGTACACAGACCTGCAAGAATGACTCAAAACACATGGAGTTGGCACTCGATAGCTGCTTATCCTCCCGGGGGTAAATGTCTTTTAAATACCCTGTTCAATTTTTGGCATTTAAATGGAAATTAGTGTATTTTCAAAAACTTACTCTTTGAGATCCATTTTCGAATGTAGGCTGTTACGTACGGAGTGAAGTTTGTAAAGCAAGAAATGTTACAAAATGCTGCTGTTATTTGGAACACCAGCCATTTTACAAAATGGTACCCAGTAGTAAAAGGCTGCAAATCACAGTCATGTCGTGAAGACAAAAACATATTTTAACTACCGTATGTACACGACCATAAGGCGCACTTAAATGTCTTAAATTTTCCCCTTATAATGCGGCGCGCTTTATCTGTAAACCGAGTTCCAACATCTATAAATGTTTTTTTTTTTTTTTTTTTTTTAGCATTTCCTGCCGACACACTGCTTACACAGAGGAAAAACAGACGTGGCTGAGGACAGGGGAAGGGTGCGTGAAGTAGGACGCTAAAGCCACGCCCCCAGTAGGTATATAGCGCTGGGGTGTTTTTTTTTAATGTTTTTATTTATTTTGTATTTATTTTTATTTTTTTATTTACCGCTTGACTGACTGGGAGCATTTCTGGGGTGTGCATTGTGCAAAACAACATCGGTTTGGCTAAGGACCCCCGAAAATGTCATCTACGAAGAAAATGTCACAAACTCGAGCAATGGATTAATGAGCAAAGAACAGCCGGGAGAAGCGTCTCTACAGTCACCATTCGACTGAGTCCAAAAACACGGGGCTTGCCATCGTTCCGGGAGGCTTGACGAACCGCTGGACATCCGTGTAAACAGGGCGTTCAATTTGAAGATTGCGAGCGGCGTGGGAGCCATGGATGACAGAGGTCGAACACAGCTTTACTAAGAGGCAATGCCGGGCGAGTTACGCCACCATATGTGAATGGATTGTGGATGCTTGGGCTAAGGTATCTGCTTTGACTGTTGTCCGAGCTTTCGCGAAAGCAGGCATCATTGCTGAACAGCCCCCCCCGGGAACGAGACTGACTCCGACAATGACGAGAGGGAACCCGACGTGTTTGTTGGAGAACTTGCCCAGCTGTTCATTTCGGATACAGAAGATGAGGACTTTGATGGATTTGTGGATGAGGATTGATAAAAAAAAATAACCTGAGTACATTGTTAAATACTTCAATAAAGTACAACCGAACTCAGTTTTGCTCCTGCTGCCTTTTTAAAAACATTGTTTTAGCGTGCATGCATGCTACCGTATGTTTTAAGCTAGTGTATGTTTTAGCATGCCTGCGCCCAATAATGCGGTGCGCCTTATGTATGTCTTAAATGCAGACATATACCTCGTAACTGGGACTGCGCCTTTTAATGTGGTGCGCCCTATGGTCATGAAAATACGGTAGTTTTCCGTTAAAACGGTCTCATGTAAATTACCTCTTTGAGCTTTCAGTTAGCCCAAGATAGATCTTTCAGGACTAGTGGGTGTACTGCTGTAGTACCAAGTGAAGGGGAAAAAAGCTGACTCTCCACAAATTTACCACAATCAGGTTTGTACTTTCCGTGTCGTTAGGTGGCAATGCTAATAACAAATGCCGCTTTGTTATTTCACTGGAAGTAAACACTAGTTTGTACACTCTATTCACGACAATTCTCGCAATTAATTTTCTGCACTAAATTATTTATTTTAGGTTTTATTTGAAATATTTTACCTTTCTAAAAATGTTTTTTTAAATTATGAATTTAGAAGAACTACATCAAACAGGTCATCCTCTGTTTAAAAAGAAATGCGAGTATTGGACCGGGATGTCCATTGTGTTGGATCTGCCTTTCTCCTTAAGGACTACTTAGCAAGCAGGTTGCATTGCAGGTATACTGGGTAAAGCTGTGTTGCTGCCATAAATAAGATAATTACACTGTTAACGGTCCTTCTGTCAAACACCTGGAGCTAAGACGCAGGTCATAGCTTTCACCTCGGTCCCTTTGGATTCAATTACATTCAGTCCACCACTTGCATGCTCTCGGTAGGACACTGTTTCTCTTTGATGTTGGACTCTAAGCTTTCGAGGATCACGATCACAGCCGCATGTATATTTTACACCTGGCCTTGGCATCTCTTCGTCCTGCTAGTATAAGATGTCATACTGCAATATGTCTCAGCCATTCAGAATGTTTCTTTTGATTCAACACTTTATCCAATTGAAAACATTCATTCATTTTAAGACCTTGTTTTATTTCACGTGAGTAGTAAAGCTGCCTTTGTTCGGTGAATTAGCAACTGCACGTTGAGTGCAGCACATCAAACTCTATGTACCACATTGTCAAATCACCTGAAAATGATGGCTGCAATAAAACTACTTTGAAAATCTTGTTGAAAAACCTATTTACACTTTGCAAAGACCCACTGCAAGATAACACTCCATTTCAAGTTGTGTTTCTAGTCAGAAGGCGATGGAAAGAAAAATGTTCATTCATACTTAAGCTTTCAGTGGAACTCTACTACAGCCATGTAAAAAAAAAAATCTCGTCTGGTATCCATAAAAAAAAAAATAATAATAAAAAACATTCAAGGTGAATAGTGAAGAGACGACTCAAAAGCAGAGGATTTTTAGGCATTGGAACATATTCTGATCGACAGATGAACACAGACATTGGACTAGTCAGGCCTGAAAAAAATTATTCTAAATAGACATCTCAAAGATGGAAGTGTGTTTGACCACATAAAACAGCGGGAGCCATCTTGGTGCCTGCGGGCACTTTGTCACCAGCAGGGGGGCTGTTGAGTCACCCGCAGAGGTATTTTTCTTATGCACAAAAACACACACGGTTTTTCATATTCTATTCAGCCTATATTTAGGTTGAGAATATGAGTGTCTCTCTGTGTGAATATGTGACACAGTTGGTCACAATAAATGTACAATTCGGTGGAGAAGCTTAATCACTGTTACTATGTTGAGCAGGGCACACACGCAGCAACAGTCCTGTCATTCATTAATGGATGTGACGTACTTGCACATGTGCACTTTCTCCATTTGAGCAATGCATCTTTCAGTGTGTAGACTGTAAGATCACGCCAGTGATTTGCTTTTCAGTTCCCTATATTGCTAGCCGTTTTAGAACATTTTGACTAATCTTTTGTGACCCACAGAATATTGTGTTGTGTGACAATATCAACACCAAACCTACCCAAAGAAAGATTAGATTATTTTCTTTCACCGGTATGTTTTTTTTCTAGCTTTTATAGTTCTTTAGTAATCCGCAGAACAACATGGGTTGGTGTAATGTCCCTAAACTTGTCCAACTTCCAAAGTGTTGGCATTTCTCTCCCTCATAATCGATGTGACAAGCCGAGAATTCATCCTCTAATCTCTATCTTCAACTCAAAACCTGTGTGGATCTCAAATTCAAAGCCCTCCAATGACGCTATCTACAGGGATCTGGTAGTAATTACAGTTGTTTACAAACCTTTCTTTCAGAGACAAGCTGGGTGAGACCCTCTTTCATGCCTACCTGTTGAAAAACAATATATTCCTTGGTGGCAGTAAATGGTTGGATTGTTGTTGATGAATATAAATCACAGTAAATGAGTTAATACTCGAGAGCAATATCCGGTCTCATATGTTGTTGTTAAATGCTCATGGTTATGATTATGACTGATAATCATAATCTTGATGAATACATTAAACACAATGGCTCCAACCAGCCATAGATGCTGTTCAAATGTTCAAAAGGTTTGTTGCCTGAAGAAGGCGATGTAGCATGTAGACCACAGGTGTCAAGCTAATTTTCCGTCATATTTTTATTATTTTCAACAAATGGGCCATTAGTGACTATGAAAATGATATACTGTAAATGTATAATCACCTTATCATTGTAATACATATTCGCTCCTGTATTTTGATTGTTGTGTTTTTAACAATAAATTGAACCACAAATAATGTAAAATAGAGGCAAGCTAATATTTTATTCAGCTGTTGTCCACTTTATGTTAAGAAGGAATTTGGTGAAAATAAATGCTTATACAACTTGTTAAAGTGAAAAAAGTGGGCCACATATTGTAAAATGATTCTGCAGGCTGCATCTGGCCCTCGGGCCTTCAGTTCAACACCTGTTATGGAGACCTTCGCTAACTCAAACCCTGTGCAATTTAAAATGTAACTTTGAGGCTGATGCCAATTTAAAATGTTTATAAAGGTAGTTATATATTTATTCACTTAATGGCTTAGTCTTTCCTTTAATTCCCATTTCTATGATGTCTATTATTATTTATTATATGTATTTATATCATCCTTTTTCTGACTAGTGCCTTGTTTTATGTTTGCGCTCCTCTCTTTAAGGCTGTATGAGTCGCTAGATGAGTTACCGCAGATGAAATATACTGTATATTTGTTCTGTCCACATACTTGTACTGCATTCTTAAAACCAGGTTTAAAGAAAATATTTTGTTGGATCAGAGAAGATTCCCAAGTGTGTGGTGTTGTTTCTTTCCTGTCTTTTCACAGTCTCAAGGAAAGGGGATTCGCGGAGAACTGCTAAAAGCTCCTAATGCAATGCTGACAGGTTGTTCAGCATGTATCTGTAGTTGTGGGTACAGTTCATGAGTGTGGGTGTGGGTGCAGTGCGTGTGCGCGCGCGCTCCAGTTCCACCATTGTCACGCTGCTACACACTAAGCATGTCAAATGTCACAACCACTTCCGTCAACGCCTCTCATGCAGTCAGGGATGCCATCATGCAAAGAAACATGTCCTCATTCACACACACACAATGATTAAAAATGAAAACTAACAATTTCTACTAATCCCTGATAAAATGTTCATAGTTAGTAAATAATCTACTTCATACTGATTAATAGTTGCAATGTCATAAAGAGCAATTAAGAGAAGCGTAAGCACTCAGTTCAAGAGAGAAATATGAGTGATTTGGTTCCCATCACTTTCACTGTGCCATGAAAGCATGATTGTGGTGGTAATAACCCTGCAATTTACACACCTGTTCCCATTGCATACACATTATATCACTGCTCGGCGTTTCCTACATTTCTCCATTTTTAGGGCCCGAGCAGCAATCCCTGGAAGGGACCTCTTGTAGTCTTGCTGTACAATTATATATATATATATATATATATATATATATATATATATATATATTTTAAATCTCCACTCAGTTAAACAGCATGACAGGAAATAATGACGGTAATCCAGCAAAATTTGATGTTTTTCCTCTTCAACTCCATCCATCCATTTTCTTAGCCGCTTATCCTCACAAGGGCCGTGGGAGTGCTGGAGCCTATCCCAGCTATCATCGGGTAGGAGGCGGGGTACACCCTGAACTGGTCACCAGCCAATCGCAGGGCACAGATATAAACAAACAACCATTCGCACTCACATTCACACCTACGGGCAATTTAGAGTCTTCAATTAACCTACCATGCATGTTTTTTGGGATGTGGGAGGAAACCGGAGTACCCGGAGAAAACCCACGCAGGCATGAGGGAGAACATGCAAACTCCACACAGGCGGGGCCGGGGATTGAACCCCGGTCCTCAGAACTGTGAGGCAGATGCTCGAACCAGTCATGCACCGTGCCGCCTGTACAGTATATAAAGTATGTGATATGTCACCATGTAAAGATTCACATGTGGAGGAACGATTTTGCTACCACTGGTGCTTTTTCAGCCAATGTTTGTGTTAAAGGATTTTGTGAGCCAGTTATGTGGGATCCATTAGTGCACTGGTTCGTCAGAAACACAGATGAGTGCAGTGCTAGCTGCCAGGACTGTAGACTGTTACATAAGTGTGGATGGATGTTATCCATTTACTTTCATAGAAATGTTGAAAGCTTTTGGTTGGCATTCTGTTTTATAAAGGGGGGTCCCAGTCAATCATTTAGGCTCTTGCGTCGTACCAAATGACAATACTGTATTACAATATACCATTTGGTGAACAAATGAAAAATACAATTACATCCAGAGCTATTTAAAATGCCTTTAAACTCTAACTCTGAACTTTAAACTGCCAGTTTCTTGTTTGACTGTCGGAATGGGATCATTCTATTGCTTAAAAAACAATAACCAAAGAACATCAAACTTATATTTGGGCATCAATGGTGTGATTGTTATGTACAGTCCAATGTCATCCTCGATGGGTTGATGTAAATGCACAGACAAGAGATGCATAACACGATTCATCCATACAAGATATTATGTAAATTGTTGTTTTCTCACCAATAACAATGTATGAAGTGGTAAATTGAAAGTCATTGGTTATTTGTTTTAAATTGATTTTAGCCTTGGACATTCACAAATTTCATTAACAATCATTCTCCCCACGCCCCACCCCCGCCCCTTTCTAATGGCATTGTACACATTTTCTGCAAGATTATTTGAGCCAATGACTTGCTGAATGCTGAAATCAGTTTGGTTGCATCTTTTTTTAAATTGGCAGATTTAAAGAGGAGATAAGATCCACCCGGAGCTCCTAATAGGTTCTGGATGTTGTGGGGCTGTTCTTGTTGACACGCCTCTGCAACGTCACGTGGACATCCGGGACAGTGCCTCTGGATTGGCAGATTGGGGTGGTGGTCCCCCTTTTTAAGAAAGGGGACCGGTGGGTGTGTTACAACTACAAAGGGAGCACACTCCTCAGCCTCCCTGGTGAGGTCTATTCAGGGATTCTGGAGAGGAGGATCCATCTGGAAGTTGAATCTCAGATTGAGGAGGAGCAGTGTGGTTTTCATCCTGGCCATGGAACAATGGACCAACTCTACACCTTCAGCAGGATCCTTGAGGGTGCATTGGAGTTTCCCCAAACAGTCTGCATGTGCTTTTTAGACGTGGAGAAGGCATTCAACCGTGTCCTCCGAGTGGTCCTGTGGAGGGTGCTCCGGGAATATGGGGTACCATACACCCTGATACAGGCTGTTCGGTCCCTGTACGACCGGTGTCAGAGTTTGCTACGCATTGTCGGCAGTACGTCAGATTTGTTTCCAGTGAGGGTTGGACTCTGCCAAGGCTGCCCTTTGTCATTGATTCTGTTCATTACTTTTATGAACAGAATTTCTAGGTGCAGCCGAGGCGTTGAGGGGGTCCAGTTTGATGACCTCAGTATTGTGTATTTGCTTTTTGCAGATGATGTGGTTCTGTTGGCTTCATCAGGCTGTGATCTTTCGCTCTTGCTGGTGCAGTTCACAGCCAAGTGTGAAGCGACTGGGATGACAATCAGCACCTCCAAATCTGAGGCCAAGGTCCTCAATCGAAAAGTGGTGGAGTGCCCTCTCAGGGTCAAGGAAGTGATCCTGCCCCGAGTGGAGGAGTTCAAGTACCCCGGGGTCTTATTCACCCGTGGTAACGGACATTCCAAAGGCTATTCACAGAAGCCTCATTGAGTCTGAGTGTGAGTCTCCTGATGGATAGCATCGAGGGAGGTGGCGGAGTTGAGGCCGATGATGGAGTGTTCCTGATGGGGGTTTTAAGTATGGGTTTGGGGTAACTTTTTCCCGACTCATCCTTGCGTGGTGGAGAAAAGGTAAAATAGCGTCATTCTTTTTTTAGCCTCCTTCCTCCTTCCTACAGTAACACTATGTTCCCAGCAGCCATGACACCCCCGTTTGCCCTAAAAGTAGGGAGGAGGGGTACTTAACCCCCTCACTCTCCTAGTCTGCCCCCTCTATCCACCTTCACACTTTTACAGCCAAGAGAACATAACAATTGCTTTTTAAAATGTACTTGAACGCATCATGAACAGTTACCATCAATCACACAGACAACAGATAAGACACACATATGCTGAAAAAAATGTTTAGGCTAGCATGCATGTGGTTAAAAAAACCTTTTTTTCCAAAGAAGCCATATAATTTGATTAAAACTGTCACATGTTCGTAATGTAGCCATTTTGCAAAATATGTAATCATAATTTGCATATATTTGCAAAATAATTGCTAATGTAAACATTAAGGGATAATGTGAAGTAAGAATGTTATTATTGTTAAAAGCTAGCCTACAGGCCAGGAAAATCGTGAACTCTGATATCCAGCATAGAACGAGAGATGTCCCAATCCCATCACGTGATCAGAAATCTTGGCCGATCACGTAATTTTTAGATATTTGGTATTGGGTGAGAAAGATTAATTAATTTTTAAACATCACAGAGCGACAAAAAAATCCAGAGGAACAAAGATATCTCGCCAAACTTTATATTACACAATGTAACATTTCAGGTCAGCGTGGTGACGTGGAAAGCACAAGAGACAGAAAACCACAATCACCCGAGTGATTAATCAAGCTGCAGCTTTTTAAGCCTGGTTATACGGCACCGATTTGTTCATACACAAACCAAAAAGAAAAAGAAAAAAAAAAAAGTCCACACGTTACCTAGTGTTATTCAGTCAGTTGATTGACAAAAGAGCAGTTAAATCAAAAGCATCCATCTTTTATCATTAAGCGGCACCCAATAAAAGGAGTTCAGCTCTGTAAAAGATTTTGTTTCAGTTGAGTTGTGCAGGTATGTCACGTGAATGGTGGAAAAAGTCATTTTTGTACAGCATAAAAACTTTTGAATAGGGGTTTGTAGACATTTTTTTTGCAGTATCTTTTTCTTCACCTCCTTTGTTCATAGTTTTATTATTGACCGTGTTTGTTGTGTTACCAGAAATAAATACGTAGGTTAAAAATATACTACTGTGGGCGGAACGGTGGACGACTCGTTTTTTGGACGACTCGTACATTTGCCTCACAGTACCAAGAACCCGGGTTTAAATCCGGCCCTCCTGTGTGGATGTGCATGTTCTCCTCATGCCTGTGTGGGTTTTCTCCAGGTACTCCAGTTTCCTCCCATATTCCAGAAACATGCATAGTAGGCTGATTGAAGACTCTAAATTGCACATAGATGTCCACGTGAGTGTGAATGATTGTTTGTCTTTATGTGCCCTGTGATTTGCTGGCGACCAGTTCAAGGTGTAACCTGCCTCTCATCCAGAATCAGCTGAGTGATAAGTGGTACGGTAAATGGTATAGATATCGATATACTACTGTTTATTCTGAATTGCATGAGTGATTTTGATAGTTGATTTTTTTTGGCTTCAGCACCTGCCCCCAAAAATGTCTGTGCATGTGCCTGGAGTGATAACGTCGATAATTTTTCAGTCCAAGCTGATATCCAAGAATGTCTTGTTTTGCACAAAGATACATTTGTCTAATTTGTTTGCTTTCATAGAGGACGAAGGAAATAAAGTCTTCACATGTAAGAGGCTAAAATCAGAGCTTTTGTACTTTAAATTTTTTTTTATATTAAAACAGCTCGATTGGCTGGGAACCAGTTCAGGGTGTACCCCGCCTCTCGCCCCAAGATAGCCGGCATAGGCTCCAGCACATCCGCGACCGTAGTGAGGATAAGCGGAACGGAAGATGAATGAATGAATGAATGAAAATTGTTCAAAATCTTCAAAAACTGTTCAAAATCTTACAATTTTGTGTGCAATAAGCTTGCTGACAAGAATGATGTTTTGCTTAATTTTTGTTCATTGTTGCCAATGGACATTTAATTATTTAGCTACATATGCTTTAAGGCTTCTTTATGCTCGCGCGGACGGCAACCGCGCTGACGTCACTGCGGCTGTCCCGCGCATAGTTTGCCTTTATACAGGAGCTATAACCCATGCACGCAGTTTTGAAAATGTACTGCAGTTCACCTCCAAGTTGGGGGTGTCGCTACAGCTGGTATTGGATTTGAACCGCAGTCCCCAGAACTGTGAGTCAGATGTGCTAACCAGTCACCCACCCTGGCACCAGAATTTGTTTGTCAATTCCTTGTAAAAGACAATTTGTGGTATCAGAGGACCCCAAAGTTATTTGATGAGGTTGAGGTTAGGGCAAAATTCCAGCTGGACAAGTAAACCGTGTTTTGTCATTTCAAATTAGAAGATTCTGATTCGCAAATATATAAAATTCACTTTAACTGCATGTGTGATTAAAGTGTGAGGCAATCCAACATTCGTTAATCTCTCTCGGAAATTCTACTGTAAATGCCTCAATCAAACTTTACGGCTAAGGCAATCTAATAACTGTCCTCGTCTGTCCATCTGTCTGCCTCTTACTTTGTGTCACCCAGACTGCATCACCTCTGTCTCTCCATTCTGCCTGTATGTCTCATTTCCTCTCTCTACTCTTATCTGATGAAGTGAATTATTCATGTCTGCTCTTCAAGGAGGCTCTTTGTTCTCCTCCCAAGTGTTTTCTTCTTAAGCACTCGTGATGGTGTGTGCATTATAGTGCAGTGTTGGTGAGGTTGAATGGCAGTGAAGTCATTCCTGTCTTTCGGTTTCATATTGTTCATAGATGTACACACGCAGACTAGTCACGCAATATTTGTGCGGGGGGGGGGGATACCATAAATGTGCCATTTGTACAAAGAAAAGAGAAAATAAAGAGGGCAAATGAAACAAATGTTTGCGTGTGCAGGTATGTTTTTTTTTTGCACCTTGGCCTAAGTATCAATAATGTAAAGTGTATACTTAAGAGATGGCGTTGTGTACGCCTACACAGGTCCCAAATTAACTATTATACCTGTAATGGTCACACACATCTGTATTCTATATAGATGTATGTGCATGTAGTCTATGTTGTTAAGGGTAATCATTTTAATTTCCATCCCGCCTACATAGTGCATATTCTCTCTTCTCTGCGATGTAGTGTACACTCCTCTTCAAAATTACTGGAACAACTTCATACCAAAAATATTTGGGTTTGACATTCAACAAAAGATGAATGTCAGATGAACAAGGTACTACTTTCATACTAGTTAATAATAATAATAATAATAATACAGTGGTGCACTTAGATAAAAGTTTAATTTATTCCGTGACAATGGTCTTCATATTTCTCCATTAATCCATACCAGTCGCCCCAAAAACACCACATTGTTTTTTTTTACGTTTACAGTAGATTGTAAAATATAGTCATAGAACATGAGAATGTAAGGATATTAAGTGATTTTATTAATGTATGTAATAAAGCCAAAAGTCTCACACTCGCCCCCCCCCGTGTGCTACTTGCAGCAATCTGTCTGTCTGTGTCTCTCATTAGCAGTAAAGTTCCACAAACGTTTATTTTTTGCTTTATTATGCCTTTTAATTAGAAAGCTTACACTCAGCAGTACGGTATTGTGTACAAACACACAGTAGCAACATTTGCACATAACGCGCAGTTCTTCTTGAATAAACTTATATGATTACAGTAAAGGCCGTCTGCTGTTGTGTAAACCTCCCCATTCCATTAGCGTGAATGGCTCAGGTCTTCTGCACAGTACTCTTCGTCACTGTTTCTCTGTAACTTTTGCAGCATAATGGATCTCTTGGTAGGGTAAAAGGTAAAAAAAAATTTAACACCCTTGGCTAGTATAATTTGTGTGTGTGTGTGTTTATTCGTGTATGTGTGTCTTATCTTAATTGTTCGCCCATGTAGCTGTGATGTTTTCCATTGTATGCTCGATGGAGGCTATGTGGTTGTTTAAAATAAATGTATCATTTTTTAATCTTTCTTTTATGGTTAGTTCGATTGTACACTTCAGCTGATAGTGGCAATGTACAGCTTGATGCCTCTTTTTTTGAAGAATATTTACTAATTATATCAGTCCAACCGGTGTTTGTTTTGAAGTGAGCGAAGCCACCGGCCGCCATACAGCACTCGTATCTCAAGTGTGGGCTCACAAGTCAAAGAAAAAACTAAATAATAAATCACATTTGTACAGCGCTTTTGATTAACAAAAACAGTAACAGTTGATGACAGGACTATTGTGAGCGCTGCGAAGAAGGCCCATCATCAGCAACAACCTCGTACGGACAGGAGCGAGGGTATCGCAAACTACTGGTACAAAAGTACAGATGCTCACCAAGAAGATGCAACTCACTCATTAGCAACAACAATACTAGGCTCCAATTTGCCCAAAAATATAGAAATGAAATACCCTTAAAATGTGGACGAGTATTTGGAAAAGGTGAATTCATTTGTTTTTTACCTGTTTCTGTCAGTAAAGCATCAAATGACCCCCCTTCGATGGAGGTCTGTGTTCGACTGAGTGACTTCCTAGTAATATGTGGCCAGTACAGCATTGCTAATTTACGAAATCTAATGGTGACCTAATGCTCTGGATTGTGATCGCTGCGTCAGACATGTAAATAATGTGACATTAAAATAAGAATTCTCTGTCGACCAAGCAAGAGACTGCAGAATGTCCATCTTCACCCTTCAACCTGTGACAATTATCATATGCAATTGCACATATTACCTAACAGTGCCCAGGCCAAACATACCACTCAGCTATTATGATTGATATGTTCAATGATAGCTAATTCTATGACATTGAATCAACATCGTCACTGTCAATTGCTGATCCAACTGAATTTGTGAGTTGGCTGTCTCCATCTGCCTTTTTTCTGACACACTCTGTCATCTACAATACCATACACTGACATCTCATGTAGGTGTAGCAATCCACAAACACTACATATGGAGTTCACCGAGCAAACCGCGGGGCCGACAGTAATCATCAAGTGTTCTCAACCGACACACCAAAGGTTCAGCACATCTCTGTTCTGCTGATTGAAATACCAGCCTTTCTGCCAGTCGATGTCCTACAGGCAAAATGAATATTCATACTAGTTTAGACCTTCGTCATGAATATTCATGATGGTTAACGCCAAATTAGCTAGCCAGCCCAGATGGCCCTCCAATCACAACATAATGGTCACATATACACACACATTCAAGCACATTCTTTGAGGTCTTTCTTTTTTTCTAATGACAACGCATGCAGCATCAGAAAGACAAGTCAGTGGTATCAGTGCAAGGACATGTCCTTCACACTTCTAGATTATACTTTCAAAATACATCCAAGGTGTATCACCAAAGAATGCCCCTCTGATTCTTTTAACAAATGAATACTGTAAATAACATTACTATAAAATACATGATTTACCAATGCAACATTGACAATAACATACAATTATCATAACTGCTGTTGTCATAGCAACACACATCGTTATTTCCACCGGTGGCAGCTTGTCTCAGCAGCAACAGAACTAGGTTTAGGCCCTAAGAACCCGTCCGCTTCAGCCCTGCAGCAACAAGCTGAATTC